>NW_008708594.1:270149-271119 GCF_000327385.1 Lottia gigantea | reverse complement strand
GATCATCTTTTCTGGATCCTTGCTATCAGAAGAAAAAAATCTGTTAATGATGATGATTATGATGATGATGCAGATGATAATGATAACGATGATGATGATGATGATGAAGAAGATGATGACGACGAAGAAGAAGAAGACGAGGAAGAAGATGACGACGATGAAGATGAAGAGAAGGATAAGAAAGAAAATAATGGTAGAGAAAAGAAGAAGGATAGTAAAGATAAAAAAAAGGATAGTAAAGATAAAGAAAAAGATAGTAAAGACAAGGAGAATGATAGTAAAGAAAAGAAGAGGGATGAAATTAATAGCGATGACCAAACCGCTGAGGAGCTGGTTGCAGAAGAAAAGAAACTTACAGATTTGATTGATTTGCTTTCTAGAGAAAAACGCGGTGCTTTGGATGAAACATCCGAGCAAAAGAAACTCACTAAACGTTCGGTTTATGATCTAAGGGATTTGAATAATGATGACGAGGATGACGAGGAGAGTGATGAAGAAGATGAAGATGATGAAGGTAATGAAGATGATGATGACGAAGATAATGAAGATGATGATGAGGAAGAGGAGAAAGATGATGATGAATATGATGAGGAAGAGGATGAACGTGATCAAAAGAAATCTGTCAAGGCTTCAGATCTGATAAAGATACTTTCCAGAAAAAAGAGATCCAGTGATGATTATGATGATAATGATGATGATTATGATGATGTAGAGGAAAGTTCAGATGGTGATGATTATGATGATGATGAGGATGATGAAGAAGATGAGGATGATGGGGAAGATGAGGATGATGAAGAAGATGAGGATGGTGAAGATGATGAAGGTTGGAAAGAAGCAGTAGAACCTATAGACGATGCTCAACTGTTAAAATTGTTGACAA
Source organism: Lottia gigantea (assembly GCF_000327385.1). Classification (NCBI taxonomy): domain Eukaryota; kingdom Metazoa; phylum Mollusca; class Gastropoda; family Lottiidae; genus Lottia; species Lottia gigantea. The sequence goes on along the minus strand of NW_008708594.1, from coordinate 270,239 downwards.
GGGATGAGAGAGATGTGAACAACATAGGAAAGAGCAAAACTATGAAACAAGTTCCAGGTAGTGTTGTAAAGAGTATATCGGGTCGAAGGC
>NW_008708594.1:225322-269247 GCF_000327385.1 Lottia gigantea | reverse complement strand
TCGGAGTACTCGAAAATGTTAGATTTTCTTAGGAAGGTGACCTCTTATCCAAAAGCCACAACAAGCAGAATCCAAACCGCAGAATGTTGATACAGGGACGGGAAACTGGACTAATGTAGACAACGGATCAATAATAATAGAACATAAAGAAAAGAGAGAAGCTGCTATGGATTATTCGGCCTATCCTGCTGGGAAGAATGAGATGTTTGATAAAGATAACTCTGATAAGGACGATTTAGATGAGCTGGTCATTGACTCGGATTACTCTGACGACGATGATATTATGGGTGGAGTTAAAATCAACGTAGACAGAAAGAAAAGGAGTTTGGCGCACAGTCCAATGGACACATCTGAGAGAAATGGTTTTATAAGTTCGGCTGAGGCTTTTGAAAAGATAGTTGAAGATCCTAATTCTGGTGTGTAGCTTCATGGTGGGTAATTTGGCGTGAAGTCAAATATTTGCGTAATTTTTCTTCACACGTGAAAATTTGATGACGCATCTCTGATTAGCATTCAAGCAATAGGTCGATCTAAGTAGCTATTTTCAAAAATAGCGGTGGATTGGAATCTTCTCAATTTGTAACGTGACCCATTCGTAATTATTGTGTTTTATCAGCTATCCTCCCTATAGAATCCTACAGCCCAAAAGCGTGCCATTACACTTTAAATTGTCGTCCCTTCTAGGAACGTATTCCCAATTTTATTCCAAATATCACGCTATTGTAGGCTAGTTATGTACCCGAAAAATATTATAAAGTTTGAAAGTGACTACAATATAATCAAAGGTGTATTTCGTTGAATTGCTGACAAGAATAGTTTAAACTGTGCTATATTCGCTGGTAATGCAGCAGTGACGTATTTAGAGTGTGTACCGTTGGGCCATGCTCCTCCCCTTCCCCTCCTCGGGCCTGTGAAAGGTCTTATTTTAAAGTGAAAATTGATTTAGTTTAAAGTGAAAAGAAATCCCCCCCCCCTCCCTTCGGGCATTTTCTAGATACCCATGAATAGCAAATATTTAAACGATAATATACCTTAAAGTTGTATGTTTTTATGCTTTTTATTTGTAGGTTATGAAGCGTGGAGTAGATGGAGTTTATGTAGTAAAACATGTGATATTGGTATTAGAGAAAGATCCAGGAAGTGTCGAGATATTAATAATTGTTATTCCGGCGATTCCGAGATGAAACCGTGTATGATTAAACCGTGTTAACTAACTATATGTATATAAAGATAATTGTAAATATAATAAAAGTGTAACATGAAAATGAAGTAATATACAGTTTTGTCTCTTAATGGGATAAGGATAAGGATACAGTCAACGAGTTCCAGTGAAGTTCATTCAGTGAGTTTCTGTAAAGTTCAAGGCATGGCTCGAGATCATTCAGTGAGCTTCAGTGAAGTTCAAGGCATGGCCCGAGATCATTCAGTGAGTTTCAGTGAAGTTCAAGGCATGGCTCGAGATCATTCAGTGAGCTTCTGTAAAGTTTAAGGCATGGCTCGAGATCATTCAGTGAGTCTCTGTAAAGTTCCAGGCATGGCTCGAGATCATTCAGTGAGTTTCTGTGAAGTTCCATGCATGGCTCGAGATCATTCAGTGAGTCTCTGTAAAGTTCCAGGAATGGCTCGAGATCATTCAGTGAGTTTCTGTAAAGTTCAAGGCATGGCTCGAGATCATTCAGTGAGTCTCTGTGAAGTTCAAGGCATGGCTCGAGATCATTCAGTGAGTTTCAGTGAAGTTCAAGGCATGGCTCGAGATCATTCAGTGAGTTTCTGTGAAGTTCAAGGCATGGCTCGAGATCATTCAGTGAGTTTCTGTGAAGTTCAAGGCATGGCTCGAGATCATTCAGTGAGCTTCTGTAAAGTTCAAGGCATGGCTCGAGATCATTCAGTGAGTTTCTGTGAAGTTCCAGGCATGGCTCCAGATCATTCAGTGAGCTTCTGTAAAGTTCAAGGCATGGCTCGAGATCGTTCAGTGAGTTTCTGTAAAGTTCCAGGCATGGATCGAGATCATTCAGTGAGCTTCTGTAAAGTTCAAGGCATGGCTCGAGATCGTTCAGTGAGTTTCAGTGATGTTCAAGGCATGGCTCGAGATCATACTTAAGATTTTTGTCTGGGAGACTGTCATGAAAAACTAGCAGTTCGGATGGAACAATAAACCTCGTAAGCTACGGGCTTTCAAGATCTCATGTAGACCTAAATGGAAAAAAATCATACTAATGTGATGACAAAATGTCCCTCATGACACACTGCATGGCGTCGCCAATTTTTATTGGCCCAAGTAGGACGTAAAACTTCATTCACTTTACGTCCCTCTGTATTAATTTGTTGTAGTCTGAATTCAATTTTTGGATTTATCTCCCTTAGACCAGAAAACGCACTCATATGAACATCCGGGTAACCATTGTTTATTATGCTATTTTGATTGAATGTTAGCCGAGTGAAAATCTATTTTCATTATCAAGCCAGTGTTTCTAACGATATGCTTTCACGGTCAATAAGAGCCGAAACTCGTAGTCGTGCTAAGGAAGACATCAAGAGGGTAATCAGCGCGCTAGATAAAGTCAAGAAATGGTAAGTAGAGACAATAGACGAATATACTGTTCACGCTGTAGTGTAGGCAATAACTCCTGCTCTTCTTTGTCGGCAAGCTTTGATCTTTAATATTGCCCTGCATTATTATCAATTTAGTTATTAAAACTTTATGACCATGCAAAGAAAATAGCTATTCTTTTCATCCAACAATTTTCTCATTTTTTGTAAAACAAATAATAATATTTTCTGTAGGCCTATGAATTAAATTTGAACTTTGTTTTAAATTTTAGGGAGAAAAAATGGGTAACAATAGGAGACACCACTATGAGAATTTTCAAGTGGGTTCCAGGTAGGCTTAGTGTTGTAATTTTTCAAAATTTGACAGAGACAAAGAAAGGAGACTCTCTCTATGAACAAGTATATTATAATTCTTGGAATATATTATAAGTCTTAAATGGGAAATAAAAGCACAACTCTTTGCTCCATCTTTTTGAAGGATAGAGTTCAAACTCATTGAACTTTAAAATTTAATTTTTCAGTTGCAAATCAAGAAATTTCACCCAGGGTAAGTTTTATATTGGTAAATTTTCTATTCTACAAATTTCTTATTTGCCTACTGGTAGGCTACATGTATAAGCTGATAGAAACTTATGTAGAATATTTATACTGCTAGGGCTATTATATACAGTGGTGTAACCTATTTTCGTGGATATAAGGATTCAACACCGAATTTCGTCAAAGTTAAAAAAACTAAATTTTTTTTTTTATGTCTTAGATGTTTCCTCAGATATTCTACAAAATAATTAAAATTGGTTTGTTTCGATTATCTTTATGAATTCTTCACTTTGACCCATATTTCATGAGCAACCAACTCGGCAACGACGGCAGAATGCGTCACCTATTTTCGTGTACAATGTTTGAACTATAAATAAGTCTAGAAAAACACGTTGTATGGATACCGGGTGGTATAATTAACTTCTCTTAGTATTTATCTTTAATATCAATTCATTATACCTAGTGACAATTCCTTCAAAGAACCACGATTTAAAAAAAAAATAGTGACTGACAAAATAAGATACGTAGTGTGATTTATTGCTAAAAGTCATTGAAACAACATAAGAATATGGTCCACTTTGTGTTTCATAGAAATTTTCTGCTTACACGGAATCCGCTACTTGATCACTTGACTTCATTCGTTGGACTACATTCTAGCAGACGACACTTGGAATTCCGATTACGGCCAGGGATTATAAGGAAATTCGGCCGATAAAAAATGGTGACGTTTGGAAATAACTGACATCCGCCATTTTGTATTTGTCAAAGTATACATTAATACATTCTACCTCACTTGCAACTACTGGATTCATTCTACTAGCTGATATTGTAGAGAAAACCCATGTTTATTAAAACAAACTAATGAAGAGGTCGCGCAAGGTTGCTCGTAAATTATTAATCCTTTCCGGAAATCCACGAATAATAGGTTTCCACGAAATTAGGTTACTCGACTGTAATTACTTCCTTTTTCTAAAATAAGGATAGAATTCAGAGTAAGTCACTTTGTTGCAGCCAAGTTGAACGCCAGAGACCTTGAAAATTGGCTGAAATATCAATATGTCTAGTGTATATCTTTATTGCAGACTACAACTACATCTAGAAAAGGTTATTTTAAGAAATCACCAGGAAAATCAGGTAAGGATGTCAATAAAAATAGTAGACTGGACTGGTGTGTTGCAGGATCAAAACTTAAACCTGGAGTTGTAATCTTGCTGTAGACTTGCTGATAATATAGTGTTTGTTGATTCTATAACTCTCTGTACACATTGATTATACTACGTGCCTGTATCTATGGACTGACTGGATGTAGTCTATTTGTTTTCTCTTTTCCAAGCCATTTAGATTGGAGACAGGTTATACTCATTAATTACAGCTTCGTTACAGAGTTGTTGATGAGTTCTCTTCTATTAAACAGCATTTTCCAAGAAACATATTGTAATTGGTAATAAAAGGAAATGTTTGATTTTAGAACTTGGTAAAAGAGGAAATCATTTAAAGTTAAAGAGAGTCAGTGATGTATTAAAAGCTAATCAAGAAGATTCACAACAGTCAACATTAGGTAGGTTAATGTAATGAGAAACTAGCAGAATCAATCTGCTTGGTGGTGCTGTAGTGAAGTAGGACGGCAGCAGACAACCTCGCGTGTCCTACTTCACTAGCACGCCACCTAGTGTCTGACTCAATTGTGCCGGTATCCCATTGACTCCAGGGGGCTCTCAGTGATGCAGTTTGAAATGACTTCATGGAAAGGTGTTTGTGTGTTTGTTTGGTTTAAATGGGGCAATTGCAATAAACAGAAACTGCATGTACTACCGAAACTGCCTTTTTTACTCGAAAAAATTTGCTAATGGCTCTATCCAAGCAAAATTTCCCTCATAGCACTCATAGCCCTGTAGTTGTTTCTATTAATCTTATTAGGAGTACAGCAGTTAACAGTATGTACACTTTGTGTGGTAAGCCACAGGAATTCCAAGTTATTCAAATCTAAGGGAGATCTGCAAATATTACTGTTAATTTTTAGGTCGGCCAGTTAGTTCAGTCTACACAGAAGAAAATACGCAGCAATCCCATGATTCCAATGGTAGCGAGTCGAATATGTATCAACAGGAAGATTCCAATATGTCTTTTCCTGATAATTCTGTAGATTATTCACAAGATAGCAATGATATAGAAGGTATTAATATTTATTTTGAATCTATGTTTATCGACGTGAGACACATACTTAAACCATGTGGGATGCGGGTGTCCCATGTTGGGATTCTCATTATAGAGGTGATACTGATTGAAAACAAGATTTATTGCCCATCCTTAGGTTCAACTCGTGCAGCTGATCTTTTGCCCTCAAATTGTTATGTATGACCTGCAAGCTAATTAGATATTCAAGTCTGTCAAGTCCCTTCTGTACAAGGAAACTTAGATTGTACATAAATTATGTGAATAATTTTTCAGCTATGAATGTAGATCAGATGAGAAATGGATCCAACGAAGAGACAAATGGTAAGACTTAAATATTTTGAACTTATGCCCGTTTTCCTTGTAATTGCTGATCGAAATACCATTACATATGTTCCAAACAGATTTAAGAAACCTTCATCATGTAATGTTAAACCATATTAAATCTTTTTTTTATATTGTATGCTTTGTGAATATAGGAACAGATATTTATTATTTGGTGTACTATGGAATTATTTTTCTAGGAATCTCAGAATCTCTTGTTACTAAAATGTACTATTGAAGATAGATGGGCTACACTCCTATTTTCGCTATTTGTAAGGGAGATAATCCAATTAAAAATTTGTTTTTTCCAGATTCTGAGCCACCAGTATTAGAAAGAGAAACAGACAGTTTACCATCTAAAAACGATGAAAATTCTAACAGTAATTTATGAAACTTTTAAGACACTAGACAGTGGCTATATCTTAATGAATTGTGTTTGAAATTTACTGTAAATTAAGTATTGAAACAGTTTGGTTAAATCATGATTTTAAAGCATTGGATTACATCTGAGTTGAATTGACCCTTTCCTTTTGTAATTTCAAGTAAAGGCATTACAAATTCTTAAATGAAACAGGAGCCAAAATGTTTGAAAGGCTTCCAAGAATATGCAAAGTTCAAAGGGTGAATTTTATAGCCTTTATTGTAAGTAAAGCTTTGGGTAATATATCCAACATCTGATTGAATTTATTCTTGTTTAAAAAAGGTTTAAAAGAATCATGGTAAGATTATTCTTTTATTGTAAATCATATAGCCAATCAAAGATATTTGTGCACCTTTTGGTACAAGTCAAAACTTATCAGTCCATTTTAATCATGATGGACTCTCTTGAGGTAGGTCTCTGTGAAAATTCTAGTTCTACTTCAAATAAAAGAGACTAAATTATAGTGTTTTGGTTTGGATGTGCAAAATATCGTGGCTTTACTAAATCTGTATATACCATATTATATCATGTACTGTACATCATTGTCAAAATAAACATCTTCCATATATACTTCAGTTTTCACCAAATTATCATTCTAGTCAGTAGTCATGTGTATTCTAATGTCTATTGTTTGGCAAGTCCAAAAAATCAACAGTTGAGAAGCAAAAAACCAGATATCCCTGTTTATTTATATATCACAGTTTTTGCTCAAATATGCAGTGTGAAATGGGCAAAATTTCAAGCTCAGCTATCTATGTCAGCTTAATGGGGTCTCAGTTTAAAGTACCATTTATCTTATGTCAGCTCCTTTGGGGAAATTTGAGGAATCTCAAAGATGACTAGGAGGCACATTCAAATTAAGGAGCAGACATCTCACCGAGAAACTGATTTGCCTAGCAAAAGACAGATACACGAAACAACAAATCTGAATAGGTTGGAGAAAGAAATAATAACTTCATTGAGCAGAAAGCATTTTAATATTTTTATGCCTGGGTTTTCATCTATTACAATACACTAACAACATACAATAACAAAGATAAGAGATAAGATACAGGATAGACAGAAGAAAAGAGTGAATGGAAATATAATAGAATGAAAGACAAGAAATATACAAGAAAGGGGTCATGGAATAATATTTACAGTAAAATTATAATCTGGATAGACATAACATGTATTAAATCAAATAACAGAACACAAACCATAATTATCCAAGTAAAAATCAATAAAATTGGGTTCCATTATGAAATATGATCTCTACACCTAAATAGCATAAGGATTTATTATTATATTATTTCCAACTGAAAGATTTGCCGGAAATTTACGAACTAAAGATTATATATCTACGCTATACAGGTCATCAAAATTCTCTGAACACAAATTATACAAAATCGATAGCAAGTACAATTCTGACAAAGATAGAGGATATTAATTCAATAATTAGATCTACACTTGATAATAATACAGATGTTAAGAGAAAAGATATTTCTGTGCACCTGGGTCTGAATTCTGACATATAGCTGTCTATTTTCTTGAAATTTATAAATATCTATCTAAAATTTAATCAGCCAACACAGACCCTGGATGAGAAGAAACTTCTTTATTTGACTATACGTTTATATGAATACTGAATTTAAAATACTTCAGAATATCGTAATACTGTTTGAATTTATAAACAAATAAAACTCAACACCCTGAATTTCTTATCAGACTGTAGATTACCGAAAGATGATTTTTATCAGAACTTGAGCTTGTAGTTAAAGACCCTATCAGACAAGATACAGTATACAGACAAAAATAGAAAGAGAGAATATAAGATTCAGGCATGATTTGTAATTTCCTCGTGCTTTTCCTGCATCGTACATCGTCATTTCACACATTCCGTAGCCTAACTGAGTCCAATATAGTTATATATTGGTTTGCATATTATGATCATCTGTATAAATAGGACAGGTGGGGCAGGGGAGTATCTTTGGTCATGCAAAGCAAATAGCTCATAACTATGTACAATAATTAAAATATAGCACTAGGTGTTCTATACACTAACAATCATATCTTACAACAGTTTCCATTGGTCAGTTATAGGTGTGTCAGTATTAATCTCAACCAATAACAATACTTGTATCATAACAATACTGAATTTAAAACTAGATACATCCATGTCAGTACCAATGCTGGACAAAGAATGTAAAACACCCCTTGTTATGTCAACTAAGCAAATTAATCTTCATTTTACAAAGAATATAAATAAGCATGTATGGAATAGTTCAAAACTTTCAGAGGGTGGTAAGTTCACTGTATCCAGCTGTACCATACCATATTGTGTTTAATAAACACTAGTTTCTATCTTTCTTCTGGCACATCTTGTCTTTAAGCTACCATTAGTTAGGGGAGAAGTTCTCCTGAAATAAGGAAATTAATAAGTGTTGATACAAAATAAAGACAGAAACTAACAGAAGCTAATATGCAATTCAAGTAGAGATAGTACATCCAAGAGATATTTAATATCTAACATTTTTAAATCCCTTTTGTACAATAAGATAATAAACTGTTTGACCAGGCTAGTCACTAAGCCCTTCCTAGCTGGGTTATAAATCAACCATTTGCAAAATTGAACATCTTTGCAATCAATTCATTTGTAAATATTGACGATTGTTAACTATCTAAACTAGAAAGTGAAAGAGTAAGAGTAAAATATAATACCTATGTACCTTGCAATAGTTCGTTCACGTAAAGTATTTGGTGTCAAGGCTGATAAAGCTTTCATATTGGCTGTTAGTGATTCCACTTCTTTTCTTAGTCTTGTTGGAGTCTCTAATGATACACTGAAAATATAAGGGCAAATATATAAAATACTAGTTTCTCCTTGTGAAACATCCACTGCCAACAGTCCGAGGCGTTAGATATGAGACTATCTGAATATTTTTGCATATTGATTTGAATATGCTAACAAGCATACATTTGAGAAGGTACTACAACATATTATAGACTTTAGTAATATTTTAAATAAACTAGTAACTTTAGTCACTTATATAGGAATGGATTAGGAAACTTGAAAGAAAGTACCGATCATTTTAAATAAGTCAAATTACTCAAAACACTGATACAGAAAAATTAAAAGCATTAGGGAAATTCAGTACGAAACCTTTTAACAATTGGCTTCTGATTAAAATATGATGAACTCACCACTGATGTCTCTGTCTAGTTCCACATCTGATTCTACTGCTTGGTGAATCAATACCAAATGGTAACATCTTGACATCTCCTTTAGGTGTAACACCACCTAGTCTTAATGATCGTCTTCTGGAAGGAGTTCTGGGTGACTTGGCATCTTGTAATCTTACTCTTCTTTTGGTGGACATTCGAAATTTCTGAAAATATAAATTGAATTCCTATAATAGACTCCATCTTTGTATTAATGTATTGTTATTGCCTTAACTTCTGCATCTTATGGTTCCAATACAATATGTCAAGACATTGTAACATGGTCTGTTGATTATCGATCAGATTCTTTGATTTATTTCCTTCCCTAATCAGTGTCTCATGCCATCACACATGCAAAATTTTCTAAATTGGGCCAATGTAATGATGACATTTTGACAACAATTGGTGTTCATATAAAATAAATGCCAAGTAAAATTAGTCAATTGAAAGTCTCAATCTGTCATGTTTTAAACTTAACACGTTCCCTTCTTTATTGGAGGTTCATGTTCAGGATCTACTAGTGTATAGAATGGACCCCATGGGGAGGGTACACTCCCTTTAACTTACACCTTACCCTATCTAACAGATGGGAGGAGAGACAGAGGGGTTAAAAAGGGGAGTAAAAGGGTCTAAGTTGGCTCAGTGTCAAGATGGCATCCATCAATACTCCCTACAGTTCAATAATCTATAATAAAAATGTATCACTATTTCACCCTAGACTGTCAAGGTGTTAGGGGCTGTCTATTTAGTTAAATCCAGTTGGTAACTTGCAACATCAAAAGTTTGGAGAAGATTTATGGGGGATTTGTTATTCTTACTTTAAGGGCAATAAAAGTCATTGTATATGGATGTGAAATTTGACAAATATCTGTTACTTTCAGTTTCCTTTATTGATGCTAAGCCTAGAAAATCTTTGTAACTTTTAGTTGTCACTCCATTGACACTATTTCAATGTCAATTTAATTCCATTACATCACTTTTTCTAAATCAAATAAAAAATCCAGATCACAAATGGACAAATGGACTGATCTCCTAATTGATGGTTAATTTTTTTTCCATTGATTGTGAAATTGATTTGAATATTAATCTTTTTCAATAATTTTGAGTCTTCCCCAATACATTAGGAGTATGCTGCATGTTTTTCTCTGGCTTTAATTAGTAGTCTCTCTATAGAATACATCTCATTAATAATATTAATGATTCAATAGACAAGATCCATGACAGATACAAGTCTAGTAACAATCCCTGAGAGGGTTAGGCCTTATCTTGTACTGACTCCATGTTAATTTGTCAATAAGATAAGCATATCAGTTTAAATAACATGTCAGCCAATCTAGTCAATACTTAAGAAAACATGGATCACAATCTTGTTGCTGTCAGTAGACAATGTTGCATAATCATGTTGTCTTACATTTTGAATAGTTGGACTAGACAATAGAACATGAGTTTGAAAATGAGGCCAATGGGTGAAAAGTATCTATAATTTTGGTATTGGTACTGAAAGTTACTGTTATCCTACCAATTTAATATGAGCTTATTATTAATTTTACAAAATTCATATGGTAGATTATTGAATAATGCAAGTCATAAGACATCAATAACATAATACATGCGGTTAAAAGTTAAAAATCAGCATAATATCAATCATTATTATACAATTTCATTAAATGTCAACTGTACACAAAAATGTATAACGTCTTGAAATATCAATGCAATTAGCCAATTACTTTCAACCGCCATTTTCAAATTCATATTTTGTAGCCTAATTATCATAATTTCACTATTTATATATCAACAGGAATAAAAAGTACAATTTTGTTTATTGAAAAAAAAGGACTAAGCTCATATCTACTATTCAATATGGGATTAGTGGAATGTATGAAACCTTTTTCAGAGGGGCTTCAGTATTTCCAGTAGTAACATAACAAACTTACTCATTTTTTTTTAACTGTCAATGGCTATGTTCCCAGCAAGTTGTATAATGCATGCCCCAAGCCATTTATTTTACTTTCAATCTAACATTGTTCTTGTCATCAAAATAAACCTTTCATCTATTGAACACTGCAAGTTCTGACATAGAAAATCTCTGGACCGTAACATACCGATTGTTGATCAATTTTAATGGGTCAAAGTGACCCCTCAATGGCTCATCATGATTCACGGGACATGGGGTCAAAATACAAAATTTGCTAGGCCTCTACTTTGCACAATATGTCTAAAAATGATTCAAAGGGTACATACCTGTTTCAAATTGCCAACAACATCTCGAACGGATCGTGTAGACTTGGATCCACGTTTCAAATTATAATCACAAGACTCGAGTTCAACTTCATCCTGTTTTGCTGCGTTGTCATTCTGATTCAGGTCAACCGCTGAGTTCTTCTTGTTGTACTTTGGTGTGTTGAAATAGTAGTTTTCCTTCCCTTCCAAAACACTGTATCTTCTTCCACGGATAGAAAATCGTAGAGTTTTCCTTAAAGTTGCCATGTTGATGAGCAGATTACTGTAATATTACCGTTCTGTCTTGTTATGTTGTTTAAACAGACCGCCAATGTCTCACTGCAGCAGTTCATTCGTTAATAAAAGCTTGAGGTTCCTGTCACGTGATCAAGGGTATAACACGTGACCACGTGGTCGGCTTACAGTAAATTTAGGGATTATATTGAGTGGCGGCGAAAATGAAAAGAAATTTGGAACTTACCTAATAATTAGGCACACGCGATTTGCTCAAACAGGTTACAAATAATGATAAGCTGGTGCTGAAATTTGATGATAATTATTCTGTTAATAACACCATACAACTTGTAAATTTTATGCTTGATCATTTTACAAGAAACTCTCCTTCAGTAAGGCAATCGTTTTGTATGTTTGTCGGTATATTCAAATAAAAAACTTAAAACGGGGTCACATCTGGATACCCGGGATTGAATTATTTATATTTAAGTAACAGGTTGAAGCCATTTATTATAAAGTTTGTTATATTTTGATTGAGATATTAAAAGTTTGAAAGAGACAAACTGACCACAAAATTCTAGTTGCAAACAGACTAAATATAAAGTTAAATTTTAATTCACTATTAAAGTTTTGTATTTTATTGTCGAAATCCGCCAAATAAAATGATGTAGGACAATAATTTGGAATATTTTGAAGTATCACAATTTTAGGCCATATCACCACAATATCTTGACCACCAGGAAAATAAAATGTAGTTATCAGACCGTTATCTAATAATGAATTAGTCTGCATAGGCCTAGGCATACAGAGTTTTTTAATAGCTTGACATTGTGAAGATGGGGAGTAGACTGCACAGAAATATGCAGAGTAGGCCTAATTATCAGTTCATTATCACCTGATTGTTAATATATCATATCATAATTTATATCAAATATTATATAATAATCATCATTATCATAGAGTCATATTATTATACTTTCTTAGCTTACAAAGTTCCCCTATAATCGACGTACACAATTCCCAAGTGGACAATACCAAAACTTAGGTAATAAAACTAAGTTACAACTCTCATAAAACTTATGTTGAACGAGATAAAACTCGACGGCGGTGACAACAAACGATCATAATCTTTTGAAAATTCAGATCAAATTTGTTGACAATTTCAATTGTTTTGTTTTATGACCTAAAACATATGACATAAATCACATTAGTTTGGGATGTAGGGTTCGATTAATCTAGCATAGCCAGACAAATTCTGTCTCAGATAATATTATGGTTGTAAATTGTCGAAGTTTAATTTTATAATATAAGGTATATGTAATAAAAAATTGGCATATTATTGTTCAAGGAAGAAAACTTAGATTCTTTTACTTTTTTTGTATGCTGTGGTACTAAAAAAAGTTATTTTTGAGGTGGAAGCTTTGAAATAGGTCAAAGCTTGGTTGTATTATATATAAAATATATTCATTGACACCCTCTGTAACCTAGTACAATGCTTTCTTTGAGATTCTTCTCAATTAACCGTAATACCATCTAAATTCAAATAACATCTTATTCTTCTAAGAGGATAAGCTAAATTCTTAACTTGGTTCTGATCCCAGAAAATGGTTTGTATATTTTTGTGGTTATGCAATGGCGATAAAAATGACATTTTCATTCTTAGAGGAAAACATCGATTCTTTGCTTATTTCTAGTGTTCAGATAATAAAAAAAGGGTTTCGTAATTTTAGATTTTTGTAAAAGTGGAGGGGGTTTTGCTCGTGTCAAAAAATTTGAAGATGCAACAAAAGGAAAACTGTTTGTACAGTAAGTAATGAATTTCCACAATATGGTGCCATGCTGGATTTTAAACCAGCTGATCTGAACAAATACTTAATATAATGCAATATGATAGAAACACCTTGCGTGTCAAAAATACAGTCTTTTATCACGTATGGTTAAAATAACAGTTTTATTCAGACCCTAAATTAAGATCACTTCACGTCTGCTTCAAAACATTTCGTAACAAAGAATAGAATTGGACAACAAAGGGGATTAAATTTGTTCGTCACTTTCGCTGCAATATTAGTATTTGTATCGCGGGGTGAGACTGGGCGAAGTTATTAGCCCCTACTTGTTTTGTGTGTTTAGTAATGAATTTAAACGAACAATTTTCAGTTATGATTATGGTATCTTCACCTTATTCATTGATACGTGTGATTTTCAGATTGATGTTGTCAAGTTGGAATCCTCCCTCCCGATGTATAAACTATGACTATACAATAGATCAAATACGCCGTTTGGGGACAATAGGACGATCCGTTGTATTCTTCATTTCGGATGTGGGTGTAGCATATTTAATGATATATGGAATTTCATTCGATACCTCGTTAATTTTCGATAGATCCGTAAGTCTAGTAAGACCCTAATAGCTATAGATGTGACCGACATCTATGGAAAATAGCTTGACTTAAGCTTATTACTTCCTAGAAATTAGAAATGAATTTGGCTTAGCGTATATCAAAATAAAAAAATATAAGAGTTCGCTAATGCCACTGGCGCTGCTCTTCTTCAATAACAAATTCAGAAGCGGAAAGTCGAACGCAAACTCCTCAGATTTGAAATCAGCTCCCTGATCTGCACAATTTAGAAGTTTAGGTCGTCAGATGCTGCGTTACGTCCCCATCCCACCCTTCATGGGTAGTCGTTTATTGCACCTATTTTCACTTTTCGGTTGATTTAAAACGATATCTGTGCCATTTTCGATTGGGTGTAATGAATTAAGTTGAAATTTGATTTGATTAATTTTTCACTGAAGCAAATTGATATTCGGGATGACCTCTTGTGGTTTTTGAATTTGGTTCTCAATATAGATACCCGATTTGTTTCCATACAAGTGTGGACCGTGGCCGTTTATTGGGGAAAGGTTAACCGATCGGTCGATTAAAAATGATATTAATGTACCATTTTCAATTGGATTTAATGAATTAAGTTGGAAACCTGTGAAATAGAGCGATACAGGAGCACCTCTTGTGGTGTTTAATATAGAATTGTCAATTTGGTCTTCCATATTAGTGTAGACCATGACCGTTTATTGACGCAGAGTTAACGTTTCGGTCGATTAAAAATGACATCAATGCCATTTTGAATTGGGTGTAGTGAATTGGGGTGAGATTTTGATTAATTTGTCAAATTGAAGTATATAGCGATACAGGAGCACCTCTTGTGGTGTTCTAATACGCTTGTTATCGCAGTCTCGATGACTTATCATGGGCCATTAAAATCAATACTACAAACTGCCAATAACAAATGTCTGGTCTAAGTCGTTAAAATCTCATTAATATTATTCACATGAGTCGATCTAAGATTATCTGCTTATCTTCAAGACAGTGGCAGTCCTCGTCCATCCTTCAGGCACAGCGAAAAAACGATGAAAACGATATGATAAAATAATAAATATTTTTATTACGACAGGTGCACTAATCTCATCATTGACAAAATATAATCCTATTTCTTTTATTCGTAACTTTCTCTGGATTGACATTAATGAGAGAAATCATTTTAAATGGATGCGAATAAAAAGAACCAACATCCCCATAGAAAATGAATAAATGAAAGCGAAATTTTTGTATTCTTATTCATCTCTTAGTAGGACAATAGCAGTGGCGGAGCCAAAGGGGGACAGAGCGGGCAGCGCCCCCCCTCACGGACTAGAAAGTAAGTTTTTAGGGCAAATATCTCATAACTAGGTTAGAAATTCGAGCAATCTCAGATATTTCGCCCCCCCCCCTCTCTCTCTCTCGGACGTAAACCTCGCTCCGCCATTTGACAGTAAGGGTAAAATGGATTTGAAAAAATATGAGATGGGAAATGCAAAATCAAAGACATTTTATTACTTAACCAAAGATAATGAAGATTCTGAAGAATCCAAATTGAATAGACAGAAAGAAAATAATATAATTGACGTAACCTGTAATCTTACCAAAAAATAAGGGGGGGGGGGAAGAAAGGAAGGAAGGAAAAATAGAAAGGAATAGAAAGAATGAATAGATAAATGAAATTATGAAAGTATAAACTCTCATGATGTCGTCATGAAGCCATTACGTTATAAATTAACGTGTTTATACAGTCATAATTATAACTTTTAACACATAAGCATCGTTTTATATCTTCAACCTACAAATCAATTAGCGCTACTTATTGCCTCATAGTAAAAGGCTTCACTTACTTATTAACCTTAATGGAACCTAATCATTTATTTAAAAAAAATTGCTGATTCACTGATTATTGTCTTTACAATGTGCAGTTAACCCTAAAAGACTACTAAATTGGTTGTAATAGGGTTAAAGGTAAGTAATTATTGGCAGTTATTGGCCATTGTACTTATATCGATCATTGACAAACACTTGGACTTCAAAGGGTTAAGTTAAAGATGTGTTTAAGATTGAAAGAGAAAGTTTGTGGTTGTATGGTAATAAGAAGTCGGGTATATAAGATAATATAAGTAATTATTGGTACATAATGGTAGGCTAGAAGAATGATTGAAGTTTGGCCAAGAGGACAAAAACGATAAAACCACTTTGTATTTTCCTCCGTGTTTTAACACATTAAATAATGTCTGCAAATTTAAAAACATATAATTGACAAGAGCTCATAGCATGAAGTTAAAACATATATCATAATTATATTCTTCATATATTTTCACAAAAAAATGTGAATCGTGATGGTTATTTAAATTCGCTGATAGTTGCTTTGTCTTGATCGTTTCTATACTATAGATTTAAAGTTGACAACCAACTTTTAAAATAATACTTAAAAAGTCAAACTTGAACATTGAAAAGCCACAAAAAGCCCCAGCATATCTTCAAGATCTGTAGAAAAGGCAAGGCTAATTTTAAAAGCATTAACTATTATTTCCACTGTTTGACAGTGATAAATGACTACCGCTTACCACAAAAAGTGTAAAAGTTCAAGAGGCCATTTTTTTTTTAAATTGGGAAGACGACACTTCGGGTCATAGGAGTCGATTTTTGAAAAATATCAATATGATATTGCCCATAAGCTCTTATACATAAGAGCTAAACTATTTTGAAATTGTCATGTATTCGCCATAATTTCTCCTCTGCTGTCCAAAAAATCATAAAGACTGGCGAGAGGCTTCTCAAAATAACTACTTCCTTCAAAAAGGTGTTTTTTTAAAAATGGGGACGGGATGTAGCGAAGTGGGTTAAAGCATTAGAATTAACGTCATTCGTTTTGTTATGTCGTTCAAATGATGGTCGTGGGGTTTAATCTCGGTCATTTCTTGAATAAGTCACCTCTCTTTATCATTGCAGTCGCCCCAGCTGTAATTGGGTACGGTTATTCCGGGAAAGATCAATGCTAAGAAGTTTTTGTCAGGGGCGAGCTGCTATAGAGGTGAACCTGAGTTGTTAGCCTTGTAAAAAAATGTTGTTTCTTTATTTCTGAAAAAAAATATAGCTATCATGCCGGAATATTTGGTAGCATAGTGCATGATTTGCTGTGCTGAAGATAGGAAACGACGGGATACATCCTGGCTTAGGTTGAGCTTGGGCAGAAATTATATCATTGTTTCCTTTTAAAACCTACTTTCCTCGCCGGTAACATATATCTACAGGTGCCCAAATAAACTTGGAATTTATTATCATAAGCGTGAAATGAAGTCGTGCTGAGCGGAACGATGAAAGCTGACCTATGCATGGATGCTCATAAGCCAACTAAGATGTAAATTACTAGGCATGGAGGTTGGGCATTGATTTCATACCAGATAAACTTATATCTCTTCATCTTTTTATTAAGTATCAAATATTTCATTTTAATAGCTGAAATCGAGAATGCTATTAAGTTTATAAAATGTACATTCGAGGATTATTTTTGACAATATAAATATGATAGACGTGGAAAGATTTAATATAAGGCTAGCTATGTCTATTGAAGCCAAAGACTGTATAATAAGGGACGGCCACCCAAGAGTTCAAGTCGTCCCTATTCGATAGCAGTTTTGCTACCAATTTGTTATTTTTCTGAACACCCAACCAGTATTTTAATTTTTTATGGTCAATGGTTTTTTTTCTAAAATCAGAATGGGGGCACATCTTTTCCAGATCATTAAAAACTGGACATGTTAGCTACTGAAATAAATGAATTCATATATATAAATATTTCGTTTCATGTTACTTAGTTTGCTGTACACCTGTAATCCACAATTTTAAGTATCCTTTAAATTTTCAATACGAATGAATTAAAATTAACTTAAGAAAGTTCTAATTGATTGACTTATCCTACTCTTATGGCATAAATATCATAGATTTGTGTTTTGAAAAAGATTTAATCCAAAATATTTTGTTCTCAATTGCGCGAGATTTTGCCAACAGGACTAAAATCTAACATGGCCGACATGGGAAACCTTTGGGAAGGTAATTATGAAATTATGGTCGTTTCTCCCACAAACAGGGCTCAAAACCAATAATGCCTTGAAATATGAATGATGGACTTAATAGATAATCGTTTCGTAAACATTTTGATACCCTTGACATCATGTTTTTTAAGCACTTACATAAAATATTTGTTTGTTTACAAATTTGACAACTCAAACATTCAAACTGTCATGCATGATGACAACAGTGTCAAACGTGTCTATACATTATAGTATAACGCATATTGGTTGTACCGGTACTGACATAGGCTGATTTAACTTTTCACACGGTTAAACTTTATTTATCAATGCCATGATCATCTTAAAAAATTTGTGGTGCTTTTTTATCCACGGCCATGCCAGTATTACCTTTTGAAGTAAGGCTTCATAATTTTCATGGTCTGACAAATTTCACTCCCCATAGTAATTATAGGTTGAGTGATAAAGGATTGATTGTTTTCCCGCTTTATTAATTGGAGATACAAATAGCGTAGTATTACAAACCATGATGTACAAACTTCTTTTCTGTGTCATACCCAACCTGTTGCTCAATATAAATGTATTTGTTATTTATATATTCATTGATTTACTAATACTGTTACAGATTTGCGTAAACAGGCTCGACAGTTAGAGAATGAGATAGATTTAAAACTGGTATCGTTTAGTAAATTAGGTACCAGTATATCATCACAGAGAGACTATGAAAGGTACATTTTTCTCTTTTGAACAATTACATGAAACAGGCTGAAAGCCTACATCAGACCGTGGCTAGGATTATACAAGCGCCACCTTCAGTTGGTTTAAAATAATTTCCTGTAGTAAAATATTCTTTAAATAGCGGTATGGAAAATTCTAATTGTTTAGTTACTGTCTGACTTCTATGGTTTCTGAATTGCATTTGTCATTTGATTTTGTTACATGAATTTGATAAACCAGTTCCATATACTGCTGAGACTGATATTATCAAAATGTAAATCTTTGCATGACTCCACTTTAAGTAACCTGTCACAGTAAAACACGAAGACTTCAAGATCTGTACTATCAAGACCAATAAACACTTGTGCCATTACTATCAGAAACCACAGTAGTTGGATATAGTTGCAATTATGCTTATATTATTTTAACCAAATAGACAATATTTCTTTGATAATTGTAGAGTTGGGAGCTAATTATCTTACACAATCTCTATCCAAATAGTTCATTATTCACTTTATGATAGAATTTCTCAAACAATCTGTACCCATTTTTATTTAGTGTTGCCCCTACTGAGGACCAAAAGAGGTACTAGTATAACTTATCCCAAACCACGTCCCCCTTAATATTTGATAATATTCTTCTCTTGGTTTAATTTTGATTTAATTCTTCTTGTCTTTTTGGTTTGGTGGTGGGAAAAGGAAGGGGAATAGGGGATGGGGTGGAGCTAATGAATTTCTTATGTAATTAAGTATGTTTTGAGTGTTTATGAGATATTTTCACTAACAAATCAATGTTTCAATACAAGATCATGGAATCAGTTGCCATAGATATATAAAGTGATAATCAATTGGAAATATTATATGAAAGTCTAGTTATGGCCTTCATCTCATGTTCCGGGCATGTTTTGTGTGAGCATGTGGATGTGATGTAAATTTGTCATGATGTGTATGTTGTGCTGGCATTTTTTTTGCATCTATCAAAAAATAGTATTATTAAAATTTATTATTGTAAGTGTAAAAAAACACAAATTAAACTAACAAGTAATATTTGTTGTAAAGTAGGGTAAGTTGTCTGTTGTCTCAAAGTTATTGAACAAATGGTACTGTAAGATTAGTACATATAGTGACTGCATCAATATCAACTTGTGCTTGTGGCAATGCTTCTTTTTAGTTTTGATATGGTTTTGATAAAAAGCATGATAAGACTAATACTAACTAAATGAAATAACCCACACGATACACCCTGGTATTCACTGCAAATAACTGTTGATTTTACCCTGTATTACAGTGATACTTCTCCTCTTATTAATAAATCCAGTAGTGAACACATGATAGAAACAATGGCCATGGAAATACAACAGTTATTATCAAAGGTAGAAATATTGACTTATATTGTAGTTTACTCTTTCTTGATTTTCAAATATCAAGGGATCTTTCAAGTTGACAGCCTGTAGCACTCACTGCCTCTGTTAATTTCCTATCCGAACGAGTAGACACTTTTCTATGTCAGCCAGTTTGACTTGCATCTATGACATTGGGAAACTGGATTGAAAATCTGAAGGTATCATCTCCTTAAGGTTAGAGAGCAAGCGTCTAATTAGATATAAATTTAAATTCAATCTTCAGAATTTTATGTAATGAGAAATATTTTTATTTTGTAGTTAAATGAAATAAACGACAGAATGGTGGAATATACACAAAATATAAGTTTGAATTCCAACAGTGCAGCATTAATGCATACCTTACAGAGACATCGTGATATTCTACAAGACTATTCACATGAATTCCAGAAAACACAATCTAATATTACAGCTATCAGAGAACGGGAGGATTTATTAGGTTCTGTACATAGAGATATCAAGTAAGTAGTGACGATATGTAGTTTAGAGTTGTATGTTCTAGCTTTTGTAAGACAGGTTCATATTTGTTGCTCTTAAGCTGGATTTTCTTATTGCTGGCACTCATTAAGTTAGGTCTGTAGCAGTGATTGAATTGAACATAGTTATCTCCCCTAAACTATGTCCAATTATGATGCGCTTATTGTCCTTATTTGATAATGCATTTTGTCCTTGTTACCCAATTTACTTTCATTGCTCTTATTCCTTTTATCCTTAGATTTTGTTATATTTTGTACACGTGATAATGACCAGTGGAATTTTGTCGAAACGTTGTTTAAGAAATAAAGTGATTGTTATCCATAAAGACTCGTATTCTATTCGTGTTGATCAGTAAATGCCTATCACTATCAAAAAGTATATCCCTTTACCCTTGTTGATTACACTTATTCCTTTTAAGCCTGGCTACTTTCAAATATTCCCTTTATCCTTATTACTGTTTTTGCCAATACCAATTTCGTTAATGCCCCCCACACTTTGTTACTTTATTACATTTATTTTGCTGAGCCCTGTGTTACTTTTATTATATTGAAATGAATGGTCTCTTTCAAGTTTTGATATCCACTATTTTGTCTTTTTTGCATTGTGCTTATTTTCCTCTGATTTTGTTATTTTCAGTGCTTATAAAAATTCCTCTGGTATGAATAGAAGAACAGATTTATATTTAAAAGAAAACGAACACATTAGAAAGTAAGTTTGTATTTGTTATATTTTGTATGAAGGCAACAGAATTTGAGATTTATAGGTCTATATCAAGAATTTTAATGAGCAATGTATCACACCTAATTTCAGTTATGGTCTATCAATTTTAATTTTGATTCATATTTCATAACCATTCTGTAAATTTATAAATTTCTATGTAATAAAACATTTTCAGTTATATTTTGATAAAATTGGGGTGACATCACATGCCAAAGAGAGAATATGATACCCCATAGATGATAGAATGATAAAACTTAATTCAAAATCATGAGAGGATGACTGTTACTAAATATAAAGTGACATTGTAATTTTGAAGAAGCTTCCTGATTCATATTCAGTTGATAGTTGTTCTGTTATTTTTTGAGTAGCGTGGTACTCCAGAATTTAGGGAGTTATGCTTGACCTTTGGTTTAAGGATATTGTGGGTGACCGCTTGAAACCTCGTATATGCCATATTTGGTCATTTTGACTTTTTGGTACCGTTCGAAGGCTCGTAAAAGCGCGGATCTTGTGATCAAAACCTCGTATTCTTAGCTTGATTGTAAATAACTCAAAAAGCACCAATTAAATAACACGATATAAACAGTCAGATTTAAAACCTACTAAAATATACTATTATACGAGGTTCAATGTTCCTTTTCTGCGGATGAAAATGAAAAACCTTGTATACTGTATTATTATACAAGTTTGTGGTTCAATAGGCCAGAGATCTCAAATTGTTATACAAGGTTTATATTTTCCAAGAATGAAAACCACGTACAGTGTTAAAAAAATAATAAAAAAGATATTAACAAAATACGCGTACAAATAACTTTTTGCGTTTTTCTCGAAAAATAATTCCGCGTAAAATAACATTATACGAGGTTTCAAGCGGTAACCCACGATATGCAAACTTGACAGATTGGCGTTGCTTCTGTGGCTGCTGTGGAAAATTTTTTGACAATTTAAAATTCTGGCCCAGCATCCATGGCAATTACAATCTGTCATGTTTGCCTTGCCCTTGAATAGTATATAGTAGGTTTGTCTTTGTTAGGTAATGCACATTAAATGAAGGTGACACCCAAAGTCATCAGAGTTTGAAATCTTTTTAAGTTTTGTTACACAATGAATTGAAGTAAAAATCTATAAGTAAAAACTGTAATATTTTTAGATCATTCCAAAACTGTCAAAGAATGAGGTAGTAAGCAATATTTTTTGATAGTTAAAAGACCTATTTAATATCTCCGAAAACATAACTGTTGCATTCTTTTTAAGCTTTGAGTTTTAGTTTGTATTTGACTTTTAAACACTGATATGCTAGGCCATTGACATCACAGCATGTCTTACCAAAATTAACTGGGACTTCTCCTTCAAGAGTTCATAAAGTACATGAACTTTGTATGTGACCTTCATGATATTATAGTTTTTAAATGTCATGTAAACTATACATGTAGGATATGTATTATGTGCTATTGTCAATATTTAACACCATACATTTATTAAGTTCTTTATGGACCTTATCAATATCAGTTTCTTTTCAATAATTAAAATTGAAAAATTGATAGAGTTTTCAGGGCAGTATTCTGTTTCTGGTATACTATTGTAATGAATGGGGAAACATTGATATATGCCCACATTATATCATATCATATATTATACATGTCATACACAATTAACCTGTGATACATTCCTATTTGCATGTTATTGACCACAATTTAAAGAATTACACTCCTTGAATTCAAAATTCTGTTTCTTCACTGGAGACTTTATCATTCATCCACTCATTCAATATATATAATGTAATTATCCAACCTTTAGAATGGCTGCCCATCTTAAAAGTGTTAAGAATATTGGTATTTATAATATTATAAAGTTTTGCATGTTATTCAATTTTTATTCATGGATTTGATATAAAACTAATGATTAGTATCGAATATTTTTATTTTCAGTTCAGAGAGATTGGTAGATGATCAAATCAGGTATACTATTTGTTAGTTAGTTCAGAAATTACATCATTTTATTTCTTCATTAGACATACAGATATTGAAATAGAATGGATATAAAACACCTTACTTTTCATTACTTTTTTAGGCAGTTGATAGGGGTAATGTCATGCTATATGCATTGAAAGAAATATTGATATCAGAGCCTACACTTTTGACACAGGTCCCAAGATCCTAACAAACTAGTCAACCCTTTATTCAAGACAAATGACATTTTCTGTAAGACCCCCTGTGCTCAATCTAAGTCTGGATATGTGGTTGAGGGCCACATTTGATAAGCTATCCATTGATCCTCAGCCCTGTATTATTTTGCTCTATGTGACTGATCTTTCAGTTGCAGCTTTGTTCAGAAATGATTGTTTATATTTTTCAGTATCGCTATGGCAACTAAAGAAAACCTTTATAGTCAGAAGAAATTTTTAGGGGCAATATCTCATAAGATGAACACCATAGCTAGTATCCTTTTTATTTTCTCACCAGCAATCACATTGGTTATACAGTTTACTGGGGGGGGGAGCAGATATTTCGCCACCCCTCAGATCTAAACCTGGCTTTGCCACTCGCTCACAGCGGCAGGCATTTAGAACAAAATGATATGAAATTTAAATGGGGATAGAGGGAGGCATTCTAGGGTTTCTAAAAATACTTAAGCCTTTTCATTAAGCCTTTTAACATGTCTTTATATTATTCCTTAACCCTACCCTAGATAAATTTCCAATGCTCAACAGTTTAATGCAGAGGATAAATATCAGAAAACGAAGAGACTCTATAATTCTAGGAGGTGTAATAGCAGTGTGTGTTATATTATTACTACTCTACGCATTCCATTGATCCTGTCCATATATCACCCATTTGACTTTCATCTTTTGTCAATTCAATTCATGTGATTTTTTAATAGGGGGTTCAAGCTTGGTGTATTCAGTGCTGGTACTGAAATAATCACTAACAGGATAAGAAGTCACTTGCTTATGTTAAACAATGGTACAAAAATGCGCATTATACACACAATTATACAGTATATATTTTAGTGCAAGTATTTGAATAATAACTACAGGATGAGCAACTGATATGCTTACAACACATGCTATTAGAATGCATTTATATAAGCTGAAAAAAAAATGCAAGGTCATGATTCAAGGCTGAGCCTTCTGACAAGTACTTTTTTTAACGGGCATTATAAACTGCTTATGATAAGCAATGGTAAAAAAAAATGAGCATTATACACACAAATATATAGTATATGAAAGATGATTGCAAATAACAAGTATAGCTTAAAAGGTGCATTTAATTTTGATTCATTTTTTACTTATTAAACTTCGTGACAGGAAGGTTTGCCTTGTATTAAGGGTCAAATGTCGTGTGTTCATTATGACATTTAGCAAGGATCATTGAATACAGTACATTACTGAAAAAAACTTATATGATTACCTTTACAAGGGACTGGATAAACATGCTGTAGACACAGATATCATATATAGTTGTTGAGGGATGATAGTTGCTTAATGGCAACGGTGGCACTTTTCAGAAATAAAATGTATTATTTATCTTAAAACATTACATATTATTGTGGATGTCATGACGCCATCCTTAATAATTGTCTTTGAGAATATTAAATGGTCCTTGAAGAAAAAACAATCTAAACTTCCAGTCAGAAGCTGAAATTAAGCTCAGTTGGTAACAAAAATTTCTAGATCACCATCAGTATCATTTAGATAAGGAAGGTAAAATTCTATACTTTCATAGCATGTCAGGCTTTTGTCTTGACACGGAGTCGGCTCTTGTAAGCACTGGCATAGGCATAGAATTGAATTAGGATACAACCATGACATGCTATGATGATTTAGAATTAGTCTTGCCTATATCGTAAAGATTATATCTGTATATTATACAATAGTTTTAACTGTTAATGTATTATTATGTATATATTTGAAATTATTTATGTGTAAAATGTAAATATGGGAAATCTTATGTTTTATCAAATAAATACAAATCTCGTGAACTTTGTACATTCAAGAAATGAATTGATATAAAACGAGAGTTAAAGGGATTGTAAAGAGGTTTTCTAAATTTTTATGACACTGATAGCATCAATTTGCACTATTTCAATTTGTGATCAGATGTCTGCGCTTCCTGTAATTCCACTAAAACTAAATGTTTGATGACGTCACTAATCGCGAAAAGAGCAAATTTTGCGATAAGTGACGTTATCAAACACTTAGTTTGGCAGGAACCACGGGAATCGGATGGAAATTTGGAAAAGTGCAAGTTGATGCTATCAGTGTCCCCGATACTCATAAAAATTTACAAAACCTCTTTACTATCTCTTTAATATAATATGCTGCACCTGATTTGGCCGGAAAGGCACATAATTCTAATCAATCCTACAGACATTTAGACCACGAAAAACTGCCAGGTGTATTTATTTCTTGGAGAAGAGTAGGGGGTGTTCCTTTCGAGACTTATGTACTTATAAGTAACGTGCATCATCTTCACAATGTCAATATATTGCACTGCCTCGGTACCGTCAACGGTTTTAGTTGAATTTGTTTCCATTTTGTACTGTGTTGCACCCGTTATCTTCTTGATATCATGTTTTCAGCCTTGACTGCATTTTCAAAATATTTTAAACCAGGTATTAATTCAAAACAGAATGATACGACAAATATTTCTATTGTTGAGCATTAACCCGGCACAGAGTTGAAGAGAATCTATATAAAAGAAAGATAATGTATCTGACATCAGAGAAGCTTGTGGCCCAGATCAATTTACGGAGTGCATCCAGGGCATTCAGACAAGGAAACTGAGCCGTCTCGGGCCCCTACAGCTGAGAATTACGTGATGCAATCCAAAGGGGTAGCTTTTCACCAGAAAAAATTATGTTCACTCTTCTTTTGGAACACTCGACATTGGTAAAGAGCGACACAGTATAATATCAGAATGTTTGCTTTAAAGACTGCTCTAACATCTGGTTGTTGAGGTATAGGTCTTGAGGTAGCACTATCGGGTGTTATTTACCTTTCATGGAACAAGATCTAAAGAGGTAGGATGGTTTGGTTGTGGTCATCGTATTTTATCTATTAGCCCCGCCATGAATTCTCCAGTAAAAGGCAGGGAAATTGACTGAATTCAACAGTCGTCACACCATTGGCAAAGGGCTCCCGGTGAAAATTCTGCTCCTATATATCACGGTATAATAAAACAAATGAGTGGTAAAACGTCAAAATAAAGAGTCTCGCCCCATAAGAAAGGATTGGTTCCATACATTATGGAGGTAGATTCGGCTTTATGAATACACCCAAAGAGAGCTCTGATTCATTATTTTTTTCGTGGCAGGGGATGTCTTTTCAAGCGTTTTCTACCTTCCAATTCTTTATTGAAAATTGATGTCTCAGGAACATAATATATTCCCCCTGCACCATTTCGTTAGAATTCATGTTTTATGGAACTAACATACACATACCCGCCCACCCACATTTAAGGGCAACCAAAGTGTCTCAACTTAATGAATGGCGGCCTGTTAAAATTCAACTGTGGTTGGGGACCCTCTTACGTATTTGGTTCAATTATGGTAGTTGATTCACCGGCAATCTACCTTTAAATTAGTCGCCGACTATTCAGTTCTAAAGAACTAGGTAAAGTACATATTAAGTAAGCTAATCTGACTAATCTGACGATAATCAACATGTTCAGAGATATTTGACTCTTCACGATCCAGTTGTTTTCAATCTAGAGGAAACAGATACCTTTTATTGTGCTATATTTAAAAGATATCACGCTCCAATTATAGCTAGAAGACTTTTAGAACATCCTGGCCAAGTTTTGTCAATGAAATTGTGTTTCTCGTCTAACTTTTCTGTACCAATATGATCTACGGGCAAGCTCCCATTACAGTGGCGGTTCCCGAGACTGGGGGTACAAATAGGGGGCAGACTGATTCTATGGCGGACAACTGTCGAGCCTGAATTCAAAATGCGACAATTTCGTGGATACGTTATGGTCGCAAGCTTCTCATTGAGCGTCTGCGAGGGTTTTATATTTTTTGGCAAAAACGTCTAAAAATCATATTCTTAAATTTGTCTATATATATATAACGGGGATACCTATAGGGGTGCAAACCAAAAATCTAAGGGTGAGGGGGGAGGGGGCAAAGTTCTCTAGCCGCCAATGATATGGAGAGACTGTACCTTAATAACTAGGGCAGGATGATCTGATTTGGACAAAACTGGGATTGTGGGTTAAGGGTTGCTGACACGACTATATGGTTCAAAGGTGCATCTATATGGGCAGTCAAGCGTAGGGACTTTGTAAATGTGATATGTAAGCTAAACACAAGTTAGTAGTACTATTGTACTTTATTTTCTTTTTCAATTGAAACATTAGTATACAATCATGTACTAAGTTTGTAATAAAACGTTCGTGGTATGTTGATGGCGGCACCAGTGGGGGTGTATTATTATTGTTGAAAATTTAGATATCAATATAGATGTATCAAAGAACATTGAATATACAGACTTCATTTATAAAAAAAAATCAAAATATGATTTTATTCGCTTTTGACCTAAATTAAGAATTCAATTCCATATTTCAACATTTTTCTAGGTGAAGGCCTCTACACTGTCCCGCATTAAGAATCTCAGCCACCACAGTTGTCCTCACTTACTGGGCGGTCATCTAGCCTCTCACTTATTGCAGTCGACCCAAATTGGTATGAATAATCCGGGAAAGATCCATACTAAAAGGTTTGGCCACGGATCAGCTACTACAAAGGATCCTGCGTGAACTCAAAATGTTGTCCTTCTGGATGTTTCTTCCTTTCTTAAGTGTACTGTAGATTGATGGATCTTTAACTTTTAAGAAATAGAAAATATAGGTAAAAACCAAAGAGTTGGTAGTTATAATTGAAATATGATAAAAACTGACAACTATCAAAGGTTTACCTCAAGATAAGTGTTAACATCATATATCTTAGTTGGCTTTATTATGACTTTATAAATCACAGCCTACTCATAGACATACGAGTTATTATCTTTTAGGAAAAGCTGAGGGGGGTTGTAAGCCCGCTCTTATTCGATATGTCGAGAGATAGCTAAACGACCCTACGTTAGGATCATTTTTGAAACTATAATGCTTACTTAGTTGTCTTACTGACAAACATAGTCTTATACGAACACAGCTAAAGTTAAAACTAATTTAGTGGTTGGCCAACAAATGAATGGAACGCTAAAGTCTGGTATCTAGCTTAAGAAAGACTGGCTCTAGTATATGGGGCACAGGTTTACTGGTAACTGCGTTCTCGGCAGCAAGGTTTTTAGCTTGTTTCCCCCAAAAGTTCTTTTGCTAAAGATAGTCGTTTTCAGGGTCTCAAAATCTATCAGACTATAATTGTCTGACATTTAGCTTTTTTCTTTTTCTTTATCTTGTAAAATACTTTAGCTATGTGTCGCAATTTTAAGGACCACCCTGTTATTGAAAATTATTAAAAAGATCAACTGTTTGTTATTGTAAAATTTAAGTTAACTTTGCCTCTTAAATGACGACAATCCAGAAATTTCAAAATACTCTGGAACCTCTATTTTATTGGGTTGAAGAAGATTTACCTGGAACACTTAACAATGAAAGTATCAAAGAGATCATTGTCACCAAAATGTGTCTTTTTTTTGTATGTGCCGATGAGTCGAAGATCTGGGAAATAAAATAACTGAACATATTACACGCCCATTGTAGCTTAATCATGATTTATATAAGTTTATATACCTAATCGCACGATGAGATAACTATTTTCTATTTGTGTTTCTTGCAATTATGGCGACATTAAAAGGACCCATTGGTAAAGATAAGATCGACCCGAAGAGAACATGACGAAACTGTGTTTGGGTCAAATGATGGCAGGTAGTTTCCCTTTAAATTATTGAAGAGTACAGCCGTATAATTATATGCACATTCTTCATCATTTATACGCCTGGGTTAATTTATTCGGATGTACTTTATAAATTGAAACATAGTACAAGAAGGGTATATACAACAAGTACTCTGAAAACTATCCAGAAAATGGCGAATTTTTTTTCAACAAAATGCTAAAATATTTCCAGTAAAACAATAAAACTTTCGTATACAGTTTTGAAATTTTTCCCAGTTGGAAAATCTACATAAAATTATGATTCTTGATCGTAAAATTATGGTGTCCGAAAAAAAAAATGATGAATTTTCCACCTAATTAAACTAATATGTACTAAGAAGGTTCACCATCCTATGAGATAAGTTCATTATCTCCTTGATAGGTCCATTGTCTTATGGGAAAAGTCTAATCTTGAATGGGAGAAGTTCATCATCTAATGAGATAAGTTCATCATTGTATGAGATGCGTTCATCATCTCGTGGGATCTATGTAAAAACTCGTGAGATAGGTACACTATCTTTTGGGATATGTTCATCATCTGGTGGGATAAGTCCAATCTTGATTGAGAGAAGTTCAGCATCTTATGGGATAGGTTCATCATCTTATGAGATAGGTTCATCATCTTATGGGATAGGTTCATCATCTTATGAGATAGGTTCATCATCTTATGAGATAGGTTCATCATCTTATGGGATAGGTTCATCATCTTATGGGATGGGTTCATCATCTTATGAGATAGGTTCATCATCTTATGAGATAGGTTCATCATCATCTTATGGGATAGGTTCATCATCTTATGAGATAGGTTCATCATCTTATGAGATAGGTTCACCATCTTATGGGATAGGTTCATCATCTTTCGATATAGGTTAATTATCTTGTAGGATAAATCTTGAATGGGATAAATCTAAATCTTATGATAGAAGTTCATCACATTATGGGGGAAGTTCATCACCTTATGGGATAAGTTCATAACCTTATGGGATAGGTTCATAACCTTATGGGATAAGTTTATCACCTTATTGGATAAGTTCTTCATCTCAAGGAATAAATTGATTATTTGTTTGGATAAGTTCATCATTTTGTGGAATAAGTTCATTGTTTATTTTGGATAAGTTCATTATCTTGTGGTATAAGTTCATCGTCAACTTATGGGTAAGTTTATCATCTTGTGGATATAAGCCCCTCCCACTATTTATGGGATAAATCATAACAAGATATGGAATAATTGACAATGTATTTCAAGCGAGCATTTCGTGTCAATAATATGTTAATAAAATAAGACATAATACAGAAATATATGACCTCTCTGAACTTTACAGGAATTCAATCAATATACTGTTAATATTAAAATAGAGATAATAATCTAAAGTATACAAAAAACGATGTTTAATCAAAGTGAACTCGAAACAATACAACTGACTAATATATTGTGCATTGAAAAATAGCAGTTGTCTTAAGTTTAATTAAACTGTTGACATTGACATTGTTTTTAACATTTAGGCTGTTTTAACATTGAGAATGATGTTAACATTGAGAATGTTGTTAACATTAAAACTGTTGTTAACATTTATACTGTTGAGAATATATTGAGAGTGTTGTAAACATTGACAAGGTTTTTAAAATTGAGACTAAATTGAGAGTATTTTTAACATTGAGAATGTTGTTTACAATTAGGCTGTTGTTAACATTGAGAATGTTGTTAACATTTAGGCTGCTGTTATCATTGAGAATGTTGTTAACAATGAGAATAGTGTAACAATGTGAATGTTGTTAACATTGAGGATATATTGAGATAGTTGTTAATTTTGTAAACATTGCAACTGCTGTTAACATTAAGACTGTTGAGAATATATTGAGAGTATTTTTAACATTGATACTGTTGTTAACATTCAGACTGTTGTTAATATTTAGACTGTTGTTAACATTGATACTGTTGTTAACATTGATACTGTTGTTAACATTCAGACTGTTGTTAATATTTAGACCGTTGTTAACATTGATACTGTTGTTAACATTGATACTGTTGTTAACATTCAGACTGTTGTTAATATTTAGACTGTTGTTAACATTGATACTGTTGTTAACATTGATACTGTTGTTAACATTCAGACTGTTGTTAATATTTAGACTGTTGTTAACATTGATGCTGTTGTTAACATTGATACTGTTGTTAACATTGATACTGTTGTTAACATTGATACTGTTGTTAACATTGATGCTGTTGTTAACATTCAGACTGTTGTTAACATTGATACTGTTGTTAACATTCAAACTGTTGTTAATATTTAAACTGTTGTTAACATTGATGCTGTTGTTAACATTGATACTGTTGTTAACATTGATACTGTTGTTAACATTGATACTGTTGTTAACATTCAGACTGTTGTTAACATTGATAATACTGTTGTTAACATTCAGACTGCTGTTAATATTTAGACTGTTGTTAATATTTAGACTGTAGACTGTTTATGGTGAGGAATTGACCAATTACTGTTTCACAACTGTTCACTATGTACCATTGAGAGATAAAGAAATAATGATATACTTATTAAAATGGACTTTACACAGGTTTATTTTCTGATATACATGTAGCATATGTAATTGTTGTTTTTTGATGAAAACAAGTACAAATTCCATCAATAACTCATTAAATTAAATGAAAACAGCCACTCAGGCCGTGATATTATATTATACTTTGATAGACAGGATTATCAAAGGACTCGAGGGTGGCGGGCACAGTTCTGTAAAGAATTTTATCAATTTTTGTAAACAATCTAAAACCATTCTTGACTTTTATACTGAAGGGATTATTGGAGGTTTTCTAAAAAATTTACGTATATCGAGGACACAGATATCACCGATTAGCACCATTCTAATTTTCACAAGTCTGTGGTCCATGCATTTCCACTGAACTTGGCTATCGCACAGGCTGTTGGATATAGTTACCAGCTTTTGCACTAGTGACGTCATATTATGCGGATAAGCTTTTCTATGAATTAACTATACAGGAACCATAGACATCTGACGAAAAATGGAATGGGGAGTAATCCATGACGATTCAGTTAGTGGTGTATGTAGGGCGTGGGCCACTGAGCCTCCCCCCCACCCCCACACCTCTTTCACCTGTGAAAGGCCAATGAGAATTTCAGGAATTCTGAGTCAACCCCCACCCCTTAGTCATATTATAGATACACCCCTGACTCCTGTATAGAACATAGAAATGTTATTCTTTACTGAACTTTGAAAGTAATTCAAAGTAAGTGGCATTGCTACTTTAAATAGTTGTATCGGAAAAAATTGCTGTGAATGACTGTAAATATCGACAAGTTTACTAGTTTGACAAGTAGACTGTTAATTATCATTAGTATATTGCCTCGATAAGGTGTCGTATTACAAGGGGAGTATACCACAACAAGATGTTATTAACTTGTTTTCTTTTATCTTCAATATTCTTCCAAACTGTTTACAGCAGCGTGGGTAAGTCAGAAATTTTCAATAAAATTCCGATTTAAATTACATGACAAAATTATACAATAACAAAATAATTCCATTGTTAGAATAGTGCTCAATAGAGATAGAGATATTAAAACAGAAACTGAAACATGTTGTTTCTTAGAGTTACACGCATTGCTATCCTCAGACCTTATTTCAGCCTGCGTCCTTACTCAAGTTGAACATTGTATCTTGTTCTCATGTCTACAGTTCAAGATTATATCGTGCTATTTATATAAGATTGGACATTGGACACTACAAAAAGATGATAAACTCATTTGTATATTGTAAGAGATGAGTATATAGTTTTCTCAACAAAGGTCATGTAGTAAGAAACAATACAGTCCTCAAATGGCAAAAGGCAGTTAAACACAATTTTTATATTTTGGCAAACCTGCATGTGAAACACTTATTGTCTTTTTAGCTTTGTCTCATATTTCCTTTATATATCAGCAGACAGATACTGAATACGCTTAAATTATGACATTTTGTCACCTATTTTTCTCAAAATGTATCGTTCTGTGATCGTTAGGAAATACTTTCATTAAATAGAGCTTGAAATTCTGATTCCAAAATGTATTATTTTATACTGAATTTATCGAATGCAGGGTGCAATAGCAGAGTGTCAGTAAATTTTGTGGTTGCCTATTATTCCCCTGTACAGGGCCGTAACTATACTTCAAGGCCGTATCTAAATAAAAGAAAAATAAATGAATGAAATGAAATTAGATTTAATTTAGAAAAATACAAAATATAAATATTATACTTGCTAGATATATCGATGCTTTGATGTTTAATGTAAAGGTGATTATCGTGTGAAGTCAACTGAAAGGGTTTCGATGAAAGATATCGTTGACTTCAAGGACACCATGCATGGTTTTTTGCCTCATAGAAAAATGATCCTAATTACCCTACCAATATTTTTATTTCAGTTTCATCATTATTTCTTTCTTGTCTTCCACACTTTCAAAATACAAAACTCGCAAAAACTATAAAAAGAACAAAACCTTCCAAAAAAAACAAATCGTTAAAAATTAATGAAATTAAAATAGAATTATTTGAATAAAGAGATTATTGTAAGAAAGACTGGATTAGAAAGTTATAAGGATATTTTCAAAAAACGACTGGAAGTCAAGTCTGTGAATGACTCACTGAGATAAGAAAAAGAGAATTAGGGTGTGTTTTGTTATTTCTTTATGTCTATAGTCGGTCCATAATAGGTCCTATAGATATCAAAGAAATTATGAAATTAGCAAAGCGTTAAAAGATGATTATTGTACGTACGCGCCATTTTTGGGGGTTGATTTGAGCAATACGTAAATAGAAAGAATCGGAAAAAAAGGATCTGTGAATACACGAATCGAAGACAACCTCTTTAAATGGGGTGAAATCCGAAGATGTTTGGTTTTGTTCAAAACACCCCCCTCCCCCTATTCCCCCCTAAAAAAAATCTTGTAAGAGACGGAGAGTGCTTTTTCTTGCTTAGTTTAGCCCAATGTAATTAAAATTTGAAAATCGCTTCATGAATATTCATTCTGGTTCCTAATACGAGGTTTGCGTGACAAAGGGAAACTAGAAATAAGTTGTGATATTTTATATCATTTATGAGTTATGTTATATTATATCAGAGGCCTTATTATCCAAAACTTGAATTAAATAGAATCCAAACTTTAAGAAATACAGTAATCTGATTGGATAATAAAACTAAATTTTAAATCAACTTTAGTGATTGACCAATCAGGTGACTGGAACACTAAAATTATAATAAGTTAAGACACAACTTTCATATTATGACACGCAGTTTATCAAAACAATCAAAATTGTTCACCTATATTTTCAAATTGGATTGTATATTTTTCATTCATTATTTTGTATGTCACCCTGTTACCCCAATTAAATTGTTAGATTTCCTTTCAGAACATACGTGTAGTAAAAGTGTTAAAATGTATATATTTCTTGACATTTTTGACCGTTATTTATTTTGGGTAATTTTGGGTTTATTTTCAGTGTCAAGTTTGGAACATAATAATTAAAATAAGTTTACAATTTCATATATTTTTTAGTTTGCTGATAAAAATGTCAAAAAACGAAAAAAGACACTAAATTGTAATCTTATTTCAATCAGATTGAGGTAAGAAACAGTGCATCAAAATAGATAAATAGATAATAACATTTCTTTCTCTGTATTTTGTTATTTTGTACTTTTCGCAGAAACCTTATCTATATCTTTATTATAAATTATGTACATAGTAGAAAAATAATACTGTTTAAAACAAATGCCATTATAACACGCTATTAAAGATATAAAGGTATATTGTCCTTGAAATATCTACTTTCCCAGTTGAAAGAGATAAATTTTAGTCATCCAAATCACTTTTCCGAATCAAATTTAGATGTCTTGTCCCTCAACAAAAAATGTCCGTAGATGTATAAACTAGGTCGGTACTTAGGGCACTGCGTTAGTAAAGGTTCATAAATATTTATCACAATAAAATCAAACATCTGGTCCGTATGTAATGCCTAAAAAAGCGTTATATAGCAGAAGTGACGACAGACTAAGAATCACCAATTCTAAAGCCCTATAGAATTATCACTGTTAAGATACCGCTAAATACATCAATTGTAGAGCGATATAGAAATACCAATGTTAAAATAGTGCTAAATTCATCAATTGTAGAGCAATATAGAAATATCACTGTTAAAATAGTGCTAAATTCATCAATTGTAGAGCAATATAGAAATTCCACTGTTAAGATAGTGCTCATTACATCAATTGTACAGCGATATAAAAATACCAATGTTAAAATAGTGCTAAATACTTCAATTGTAGAGCGATATAGAAATACCACTGTTAAAATAGTGCTCAATACATCAATTGTAGAGCGATATAGAAATACCACTGTTAAGATAGTGCTCAATACATCAATTGTAGAGCGATATAGAAATACCACTGTTAAGATAGTGCTCAATACATCAATTGTAGAGCGATATAGAAATACCACTGTTAAAATAGTGCTCAATACATCAATTGTAGAGCGATATAGAAATACCACTGTTAAGATAGTGCTCAATACATCAATTGTAGAGCGATATAGAAATACCACTGTTAAAATAGTGCTCAATACATTAATTGTAGAGAGATATAGAAATACCACTGTTAAAATAGTGCTCATTACATCAATTGTAGAGCGATATAGAAAGACCACTGTTAACATAGTGC
This sequence comes from Lottia gigantea, assembly GCF_000327385.1. NCBI lineage: Eukaryota > Metazoa > Mollusca > Gastropoda > Lottiidae > Lottia > Lottia gigantea. Next base: position 233,288 of record NW_008708594.1, on the reverse strand, counting down.
TCAATACATCAATTGTAGAGAGATATAGAAATATCACTGTTTAAATAGTGCTCAATACATCAATTGTAGAGAGATATAGAAATACCACTGTTAAAATAGTGCTCATTACATCAATTGTAGAGCAATATAGAAATACCACTGTTAAAATAGTACTCAATACATTAATTGTAGAGAGATATAGAAATAGCACTGTTAAAATAGTGCTCAATACATCAATTGTAGAGAGATATAGAAATACCACTGTTAAAATAGTGCTCATTACATCATTACAAAAGTTACATTAAGTTCTTAATTGTAATCTGATAACGGAATTTCTTCCCTTTCAGGCTTAAGATGAACACATGTTTATGTTTTTTCGGATGAACGATTTGTTAAGCCTCTCCCCTTTATTTTTTTTAGATAGCTGGATTAATTAGCTACAGAGAGGTAGCTACATAAATGAAATCCAATTCGCTTTAAAAATTTGTAATATTTATCTGAGGAGATCTTACATTCCCCGTGCCGTGTTTAACTTTTAAACAAAAGGAGAAGGGCCAATAAATTGTGATCCTTTTGAAATATGACGTGATAATAAACCTAGGTACTCATCTTCACTACATCAGGTTCTTATTTCTTCTTTTTTTTATGTATCGGGACCATTTTATAGTTCTGTTTGCAAAATTCCATTTTCCATTATGTAGTGCCTGTCGTTATAGAAACGTTTAACATTAAATGACGTCACTATTGCTGCTTAAAGGGATTGAAAAGAGGTTTTCTAAAATTATTATGTGTATCGGAGACACTGATAGCATCAATTTGCATATTTCCAATATTCAATCAGACGTCTGTGATTTCTGCAATTCCTCTAAAACGGTGACGTCAATAATCGTAAAATATGATTTATCAGGCCCTTCGCGATTAGTGACATCATTAAACGCTTAGTTTTAGTGTAAATGCAAGAACACAGACGTCTGATTGAAAATTGGAATGATACACAATTTTAGAAAACTCCTTTTAAGCAGCTTTTGCAATAGTGACGTTATTTACTGTTAAACGTTTCTATAACGACAGGCACTACATAAAGGAAAATGGAATTTTGCAAAACCATAAAATGGCCCCGATACATACCAAAAAAAAGAAAAAAAAGAAATAAAAAGAGCTAGAAAAGCACCTTATAAACCCTTTAATTTTCTTCTACCGTTTATTCAAGAAGATTAACATTCTGGTAAATGAAGATGATACGAATTTGATACAAAAGCCTAATGGGTTGAATGGATGACGTAAACGAAGCAGGGCTTTATAAGTTCCCAGCTTAAAGTTGTAGGAAACAATTTTACACATCAATGTTTTGAGATTGCTTACTAGATCGCGACGGCAGTGTCACAGTTTGCATTCATAGAAACTTGCTTTTACAGTTTACACTTAATTCTGTGATAAACTTATCTATTGATTTCTGGTTTCTCTAAGACATTTGCCATACTTCATAGGAAATACAGTCTATTTCGCGTGATTTGGAATTCAAAAATCATGAAATTGGGAGTACTTGTGTTCATGTCGACCATTCAAGTTATATTTGCAGCGGGAGGTAAGTTCTATGGTTCATATTGACCTACTGAAACGTTTTGTGCCACTTTGTCACTTAGTTTATCAACTCGCCAAAGAATTTACTTTACAGACTATACGAACAAAAAATCAATATTTTTTTGCAACTTTGAAAATATTGCGTTTAATGTTTATTCATCCTGTAATATAGAGTATCTTTATTGGTGGTTTAGATTTGTAACTAAGCACCCTTCTGCTTGCAAAGAATAGCAGTTTTTGCTATTTTTAAAAGTCATTCTTGAGTTGCTTCATTTCTGCGTATATGGAACCATCTTTATAGTGGCGTCGTTTGTCAACTCAGCACAGGGGCGTATCTAGAAAATGTATGAAAGGGGAGGGGTGCAAAAAAGAGAAAGCCTCTGAAGCCAACAGATTGCTATATGCTACTGACTACCTTTTGTAGATTCTACTGCAGTCTATAAACATGTAATATAAACTATTTTGATCACTCTTTTCTGATATAAGATGTTTTTACTGTACAACTGTATGTTTTATTTTGCATATTCTGATATTTTAGTTCAGTCGTGATTTTATCTTCGTTTCGTTTTTTACTTCTTGGGTTCACGGTTAAGTTGTTCAAATTGTGTAATATATAAAAGATTGAAACAATTAAAGAGAAATAGTTGTAGGACAGACAAAGTTAAGTTGTAACAATTCGCCAATGTAAATTTTGTCGGTACCGTAATCGGATTTTACTAGGAAATTCAATAAAAATGACAGAAAAGACGAATCGTCATTTTAATTTTCAAACGCAGATAATTCTGTACACACATGCATTTGAAGAATTAGATTTCAATGGTGAACTGTGAACACTATTAATCATCATTAATTTCGTTAAAACAATTTTCGTTTCTGAGACTAAGGTACGATTGGTCAAATAGGTTGCGATTCTGTTCTTTTAATTGAATATTGCCTGTAAAAATATAAATTTCTAATTAATTATTGAATAAATTATTATCGACGGAAGTTAATCAAAAACTCTCTGTACTAATTAGTAGCTGATAAACCAATGTAGATCAAATATAATCGGTAAAATGAGTACATTTAGAAAAAAAAGCGTCAGATATAACGAACGAAATAGCAAATTTAAACCCGGACGTATTTATCTATAGATAAATTGGAAAAGTTGGCTCGGCGAGCGGAATCCCTAATTAAATATTTATTAAAACCTTATTAAATAGATGTTGCCTTGTATGATAGCCAAGTAAGCAACATCAGATTCTCAAAACAAGGTCACGTCATGTTCATTATGCGCCATCCGTAGAAGACGTGCTTGGTCATTTTCACAGTGGTCAAGTTATATCCTTTACCTGATTTATATAAGACAAGGTTTGTTATAACTTGACCATTACGAAGGAAGGTAGGTAGGTAGATGACAAGTTAACGTTCGCTTCCAGCGGATGCTGATATCGCAAACTAGGTAGTTGTTGGTAGTCGTAGTAGTTGGTAGTTGGATTGGATCAAATTGGATGATCGGTGTTGTTGGTTTGGTTGTTGATTCTTCGTTAGATCTGGTCGGGTCGAATGACATGGCGGTGAAACTCGGCCCTGGACCATTACGAAGCAGTAGCCGCATATCTGTACCCCCAGTCTTGGAGTCTGACACCAAAGTGCACCCAATACTGCTAAAATTGCCCTTTCAATACGTCCGAAATTAAAAAATATTTCTACCGTGATTCACCTCATAAAGATCGAGGTAATAAATATTCAGTATATCACATGATTTAAACTGACCAATCAACACGCCTCCACACATTCATTTCACGGGTTGTTTTATAAATATGAACACATACGAAGCTATTTTGAGAAAGTACGAATCCATCTATTCATTGCCAATAGTCCCGTCACACCCTCTTTTCATTTTGTTATACTGGAAGTGTAACAGTCGTTTATATCATATAAAGGTCGGTAACTCTTAAAAAATTATAAGAACGCTAGTCCGAGATCACTTTTTCGATTATCGAGATATTCGATTATCTGTTTATTTTATGCTTTATTAAGCTTTGTCAATATACCTGAAAGACCGTTGTTACATAACAGTGCAATTATGTAAATAAAACAGTGTTAAATTCGAATTAACTGATACCGTGTGATGAGAATCAGCAGGATGAAAAGTATCATCTTATTCAATTCTTCCAATATTATTATGCAGAACTGCTTAAAAATCCCCCTCTAATTAATATATTCACATGGCTTAACTTGTTATAATATTTAAATGGTCCCATGCGTTATTCTTGTGCTCATATGCAAATTATGTAAATAAGTTAAAAAAGAATGTTTCTAATATTATCAAAAGAAATGCAATTTAAAGCAAAAAGGCTATTATTTTGTTATTTATGCTATTTATTAAGAAATTGTATATTTTTCTTTCATTGACACTTACTCATGTTTTGTTACAAAAGGTCTCTTTACTGTTAAAAGCGGTCCAATACAACTCAAGGTTTGTTATGAAATGTCTTTTTACTGTTAAAATGGGTCGAATACAACTAAAGGTTGTTACGACTGTGAAAGTCGGTCTATCGCAACTCAGGGTCTGTTATGAAATATCTCTTTAACCAAGGTGTATACTTATATCAAGTTGAATGTAACCACACTGACGACTAGTTGTTGTTTGTTCATTGTGAATTTTCTTATTGACCTGATGCATTATAAAGTAGGATTGAACAGAATTTAAACACATGTGAATACAAGTTTGATGTAACGATGAGTAAGAGATGACAGCCAGATATCTCCTCCAGACGATGTGCTTTCGTGTGGCAGCTAGTCGGTAAAGTTGTTGACACTTATTATGGAACCCCGTGACATAAATCTGTTATCGTAGCTGATATTCTGAAACATTTCACCTCTCAATATTTTAGCCTCCCTCCTCTCTTTCCTTATTGTTGAAAGTATTTCTTTATGCAGGCCTACTATGTTTCTAATTTCAATAACAGGATTTGAAGGTCACGCTGCATGTTGTCATTACTGAGCCAAAAAATCCTTTATTGCATAATGCATATACTATATTCGGTTTTCACTAGACCATTCAGGAGATGAACAGTACGTCGTAAAAATAGTTTTATCCTTTTAAGAAAAATAACATTGTATAATAAATAAAGTCTTTATGTTTGGTTAATACGGTGCAAGTTAAAGGCCGATTTCCACAAATTTCATTGTAATAGTAGGGGAGACCGGGGCCACTTTTAGGAAATACGCTGTATAAGGGACTAATGCATAAATCCTCCTGAAAATGAGAGAACCTGAAGTCTTTCCCAATAGGCCTACGTCATCAACCAATTGTGCCTACTGTCAGTTGTCTGAGAGAAACTAATCGTATAGGCGGTCGAACGTGGCAAGGTATACCATATATGGTAGGGATTGATAAACTGTTTTTTTACCTCGGACATTGTAAAATCAGCATTTGTCATTGTGTCGAACACTAGTAACTAAACCAGATATAAATAATAGTCGACTGGAACTAAAATATTACCAATTTGAAAACTTTATCGAATTGCGCTACCTATTCGCACGAAGGCAAATTCCCGGGGAAGGGGGGCTACAACTTATTGAAGATCACGAGTCCCCACTCATAGATTTACTTATTAGTAGTACATTATATTATATTACTATCTTGTATAGGTACAATAAATGGTACAAAATGGTACTTAAAGAGAATTACACTGTTTTATATAGCCATTCTGTACTGGATATATTTTATCTACTATATTAGAATATTTGCATACCTGTTGTGCACTATTGATGAGCTATATTAATTAAGCACATTTTTCAATAACATATAATGTTTCAACACAACAAAAAATAATTAATTTAAATTGAGACCTTTCATTGAAAGAAAATTACATTGTGTCACATGATAACTATATTTTTATGTACTGGATATATTTCTATTAAATATTGTGAACTATTGATGGACTATATTAATTATAGAATAATTGAAATATTTTTATAACTATCACAGTGGCGGATTTTGGACTTGTTGGGCCGTAGGTAAGGGGTCTAATTTCGCATTTTAGGGAGGGGGCATGGTGTGATAACAATTTTATGGCAGGAAGTTAGCGATCTTTCTTTTCAGGAACAGATCAATCAGCTCATCAGCATCAATCATATGCACGATATCGACATTCATCACCATTAGGCTCAAACAATTTAGTCGATTCTCACACATCACGCTCCTAGTAGGACAATTTTCGATGGGCCTACGGAAATTTATTAACTGTTTGATAATTTTTACTGTTACAAAATTATTCATGGCCGAATTTTCAATGGGCCGAAATGCAGCTGCCTAGTTTGCCTATAGGTTAGTCCGCCTCTACTTGATGATAATATATTCATGTTAAGTTTATTAATGAAAAAACAAATTTATAGCAGTAATGATATATTTAAAAGTAAAATATATTCTATGAGGTACTTGTTATGTATATTAATAATGAAAAGGTAAAGCACTGAATGTTGTTTCAGGGCGAAAAGAAACAAACTATATTACTCTAGGAAAACCACTTGGGTTCATGATTAGGGATCTTTTCTACCAGTTGGGCCATCTAGATCTCCTAATATCCTAAGTGTGATTGAAAACATCAGGCATATGATATATGAATCCCGGGGTTAATTCTCAGATTCTAACTGATAATTTGGTTAATGCTTCATTATTTAGACATATAGAAAGTCTAGCTCACCGGTCACTGACTGATTTGACCAAGTCTGGTAGGAACAAGTTGTACCCCTTTGTCAAAAACCCTTCTTCTATCAGTCTAATAGAATGAAATACAACCGAGAGGGCAATGGGGAAACACAGTGACTGACAGTTGCACGTTATATAAGCGGCTTTGACAAACCTTGTGGCAGAAACGTAGAGATGAAATATCACACGTTGTCTATAACATAAAATGATTGTTCCTACCCACGGTAATCTCCTGTACCGGGCAACGGTTTCACCTGATATTCGAGAGAAACCAGAGTGTCCTAAGCGATGACCTTCTAGTCACATGGTCGACACTGGCCGAACTGATCGAATCTTAGGGATATACTACATCTTAGGATGACAAAGTGAAATTTGTAATTTTGGCCAAAACGAGTCAGTCTTTGTTCATCAGTGGACTAACTGTCAAAACAATACATTAGAATCCCCTTTATAATCCAGTAAATCCATACAGTTATGAACTAATTAATTTAGTCATTTTGAAACATGCTTTGAAGCGTTAGTTTATTGGATTTATTGTCTTACATAGTGATTCTTTTTTTTAGTCATGGCACCTGGTAAGTTCTACTGATAAATATATACACTTGTTGACCAAGTTTGAGTCTTTAGATTTTATGTCCAGTCAAAGAGGTAGTGAACTTTTGAAGTCACAAGTTGTTTTTTGTATATTAAAATGATTAGGGACGAATCTATAAGATAAAAATACGAGAATGTCAACCTTTAAATACAATCAATATCACCTAGTGCCCTGTATCAGCCCACTCTTTCAAACTTAATATAAAATATCGAAAGGAAACAGTAACGATATAGCATGAATTGACCTGTACCATGATGTATCTTATCTCACTAACTGTGCTCGTCGTTTTCCTTCCAACGGTCTACTGTGGGGCAGGTAAGAGCAAATTTTTCAATTCAATTTTTTTAAAACGTGTAGGAAATTTTAGTTTTTGTTTTTCAGTAGTTAAAAGGGATAATTTTTTGTATTAACCCTATAGGTTGGAAGATTAATCTCGACTATGCGTATCTCTTTCCAAAATAGAAATAAGATGGTCAGTTCATGTACAATTTAATGATAAATGTAATAATACAAAAATCTCTGTATACTGTCTGTATACTTATTGTTTCACATGATTTATTACCCTCTTACTCTCGGCAAATTTCAACAGATCAAACCAAAAGTCCAGTATATGCCAAGATCTAAGACAGTGCCCGTTCAAAACTACCCAAGAATGTAAAACGAAATTTCACCCGGTGTACAGAACCCGAATTTACGAACATTACATTATTAACACACATTTTGTTTATTTTGTGCATGTGCCTGTGCTTTCGTAACTTTGTCATTAGTACAAAGTTACAACCTTTAGTCTACGTGCGTACAATATTTGATCGGAAGCCGAAGTACAAGTTTGTTCCGTTTAGAGATCTATGTTGATGGTGTCAAAGGTCATCGGAAACTCTTAACCTTTATGTAACTAAGTCATTAAGTGCAGTTAATTCGTAGTTCTAAAATTCGCTGCATGTCAAATCTTTTCATAAAATATCAATTCATTTAACTAACAAGGAGCAGAGAATTAGGATGTAAAAATCTATTTCATGTCATGTTCGTGATCTGTTCAGGACATGCACACTCCCCGCCCCCTTTCCCTTCAATCCCCGCCCCCGTTCCCTTCAACCCCCCCCCCCCCCCCC
>NW_008708594.1:219698-225219 GCF_000327385.1 Lottia gigantea | reverse complement strand
CCTCGGGCCTGTGAATGGTCTTATATGACCATGAAGCCTTCTAAATGCTTAAAATTCACATCAGGCCGTTGCTTTCTAAGTTGTCTTTGTATCCGAGGGCTTTGGCCCTTAGGTCCTCGATTCGGAGAGATACCTCTCATTTTTGCCCCCTCCTAAGGTATTTCCTCGATACGCCCCTGCTTCAGGAGACTAACATCTAGAAACTTGCCACGAAATCATGCTGTAAATGTGACTTACTGAAAGAATGTAACCTTAAGGATTGGAAGTTAAATAAAAGCCGATGTTTGTATAGAACAGTTGATTGATATGTACATTACCTATATGACATCTTCTATTTACTAATGACTTGACTGATCCGATTGAAATTTGGATACATTAAGAGAATAGAATTGCTAGGCTATTGGTAGATTGGGTAGCTTGATTTGGCTAAATTACTCCCGAAAAGTCCTTAAAATAATTGCTATTGATGTTGATGCCAATCTGACATGGTGTCCAAACCACACCCCCATTCGTCATACTTCCTTGAGTTGACAAGACCATGTCAAAACCCGTATGTGGGATACGATGACCAATCTGGGTGCTTCGTTTCGTTCTGTAACTGCGGGTGACTCAACTTGCCATCCATGATCTGACGAAATTGTTATCCATCTCCTGCGCATGTTCATTAAAAATTCATCTCATCACATTTGTACTTACAGCGACAACTTTTGGTACCATTTGTTCAAAATTCCACAGAACGCAATATACAAAGAATCTTGTAAGATCATGGATACCTGTTTAAACCTGTATTGAAATCAATTGTTGATGGAGATGAATTTCAACACTTGTTCAAGAACTCATTATAACTACCCGTAACTCTTTTCAGAATGACAGTTCGTCTTCGGATTGTCTATAATTATCTAAATGAATTAACCAGTATTTTACAATACTTTGCAAAAATCAACCCCAGGTAACCAAAACTGCAATTATTTTTTAGAATTAATGTTTTTTAAAGCTGCATGAGACTTTTATGATATACAGCTATATAGCTGTCTAACCAACGGTAACCCCAAATCGACCAGCGTGTTGAAACTGACCTTGATTAGATATATTATACAATAAAACAGACGATTATTCAACAGCCCGTATTGATCATATATTTTGTTGCAACCAGATTATAAACAACGGTATTTAAAGGGACAGTCTGATTTTAAGTAGGTTCGTTGGATAAAGTTAGGTACGGTACTCAAATTAATGAAAACTAAAAGTATCTTTCTGTTGATTTTCAGAACGCCAAAATTATTCACAGGTTAACTTCCCCTTTAAAGCGAATGTCCGGAAAGCTTCAAGATATTAGGAGTTATGAGATGATCCTCTTCTTTCAATTCTGTTTTGTTTTTTTTCATTTCCTTAGACAAACAAAAGTCTAAGTTATCTCGACAACTTTTGGTATTTTTGTATGGCTAACGTCTGCCCTATAACAAGTTTCCTTTGAAAATTGAAAAAAATTGAAGCATTTATTGCTCTATAATAATATTTGTAATTAAGCAATTGCCCAAATATACATTACTCATATATTGGTTTGGTTGACCGACCACCCAATAATACAAGAGAAAATGACATTATAAGGAGAGAGTGTGCCAGATCCACTAAAAGAAGGATTTGTGTCTTAGTCCTTTTCTCTAAGTGTTCAATGGTTTATAGGTTTTTGTTATTGTAATGTTATTGTATTGTAAAGCTAATTTTCGATGAATGTCAATAACGGGAGTAATCCTAGTTTGATGATTTTCATTTACTTGTACATTTTTACAAAAAACAGTCGTGATTTTCAGTTTTTATTTTTACCAAAAGCCTTTTTTCCAACTCGACATTATGACAAACATATACATATAAATATATTGAACACCGATAGCTAAACCAGAAATGATGCGAGCATACATAGTCATTATCACAGTGCTCTTTGGTGGTTAAAAGGTTTGAAATACCACGACCCAATGGGAAACCAAAGAAATAAGAATGCAGTTTCGTTTTCCTTCGGATATTTTCGTCTGCATTGTAATCTAACAAATTTTTAACACAATCCTGTTTTCATGATATTTAGTTTAACAATCACATCGTGCCATTTAAGACCCTTTCTTGACAACAATAACAATTTGTGGGATAACGAAACGCAAAGAGGCTGTCAAGTTGCTATACTTTAGGTTTCGCTCTAGCCTAGTACAATTCATCTTTGACACCAAGAAACGGGTTCTACATTACAGAATTGTGTATACTTCCTTTAAAATGAATAACATGTAATCTTATTAACATGATAAATACAAGAACCTGCATAATTCTTGGTTTTAGATGACTCACTCCACTATCTTGTTTACACAGCGAGAATTGACACAATTATATGCAAATTAGCTCAAATATGTTAATTTACACCCGGGTGCACTTGCTGTACATTTGCTGTACGTTCATACGAAACATAACTTCCTTAAGTAAATCTCGAGCAAATTCTCTATTTCTGTCATAGCCTTGGAAAGGATCAAACCAGAACATTCAGTCAAATTTGCTCAAGTTTGCAAGTGTTCAAAAAATACATTCATGTTTAAATGTCGCCGTATATAAACAAGGCTTTAGAGTGCAATTTATGCAAGTTTAGAGCTCAATATAGTTCAATAATAATATACAAGACGAAGTCAATGCTCTCGTTTAAAATTTTATGGGTTATGGAGCTCACACAAACGGTCCACTGTGAACATTCCTCTCTCACTCTACATAGATTCATTCAAAGGTGCTCAGTCCGGCCCTGGATTCATTTTTATCTTAAAGATTTTATAAAGAACAGTAAAGAATGAACTAATGATGAAAAACTGTTTTGACAAAGTTATTAACATGTGAATTTTATATTATTCTCATCCAAAAATATTTCTTATGTCAATAAATAGATAGGGCCCAGGTTACATTTATCCAAATAGCTCCGTAATTAGACGGTTAATTTCTAATCAAATCGACCCTTTTCATACGAGAGGGTTTGACTCATTATATTCCTTTCACGAGTATCGTTTATATTTACAAAACAAAACATGAAATGAACATGCAAGTGTGTTTATTGGCAGAATCAAAAAGCAACATCATGAATATCTATAATCTCGGTCCCTCACAAAAGGTTGAAAAGGAAACACGTCTCCACAGAGTCAAGTTGAAGATAAATATGGTATGAAATTATCAACTATCTGTACTGTTTGAAACTTCCTTGGAAACGATGACATTTTTATGAGGTAATATATTGAAATATCGATTGAACTAACCATTATTACCGTGTTTTATTCAATTTGACGTGATTAATACAAATATTACACGATAAGATAACCACTCACTTCCGGCTACGTCAATCATTGCTGATGCAATTAAACAATATGTAATAAAGTGGAGTTAACATCCGACTTTTCTGTGACCCTTTGCGAAAAGACGGACAAGAATCGCCATCATCTTGATACGCAGAGAAGTATTAAAAAAAAATCGTGTCACAGTAGTTATGACAATAATATTCAGTTCAATGAGATGGTATGTTTGCAAGGGATTGTAAAAGAGGTTTTTCTTAAAAAAAACCCATCAATTTGCACCATTTTCGATCTGTCTGTGGTTCCTGCAATTCCTCTTCGCAATCGCCTTCTGTATCATAGCATATTTTGCGATTAGTGGCGTCAAAAATTGTTTAGATAAAGTGGAATCGCAGTAACCACAGACGTCTGACTGAAAATTGGACGGTGCAAATTGAAGCTATCAGTGCCCCCTATACACATAAAAAATGTAGAAAACCTCTATATAATTCCTTTAATAACTGCACCTCTCTTACATTCTTCAATGCATATGACGATTTCTTAAAAGATAAATAAAGGCGCTCCTGGTATGACTACTTACAACATGTTGTGCACTTTAACGAGCCTTGGCAGTTGGAAATTGGAAAAGAGTAGGATAATGCCGCAATCATGGCAAAATTTCCCTTATTGCACACTGCGTTGACAATCTTCTGTAGCTATCAGGGACAAAAAGTATCTTTTAACTTCATTTCTATAACCACTCGTTAAACATTTCAACATAAGTTACACATTGTACAAACGTTGACGTAAAACTTCAATTCATTTTAATTCACTTCATTCATCTCCTGGTACTTACTGTACAATCTTGACCTCTTTTATGTCGGTCACGTCGACCGCAGTAGCCAAATTCAACTATCTGCACTAATACAGGATCTAGCAAGTCTCTTGTACAAGGTGATCTCACTCCAGGGTTTTTCGTTTAATCGAGGGACCTTGCATCTTGCACCATATTTCACCAGGATGGGTTTTAATCCCGGATCTGATCTTAGTCTTTGTGAACATTGATCTTGCTTTCATCTGAAAGGAGTAAGACCCCTAAATGTGTGGATGACAGTTACATAGCTCCCAATTTTTCTGTTACATAGCTCCGTATTGTTCTGTTACATAGCTCAGTATTGTTCTGTTATATAGCTCCGTATTGTTCTGTTACATAGCTCCGTATTGTTCTGTACATAGCTCCGTATTGTTCTGTTATATAGCTCCGTATTGTTCTGTAATATAGCTCTATATTGTTCTGTAATATAGCTCCGTATTGTTCCGTTACATAGCTCCGTATTGTTCTGTTATATAGCTCCGTATTGTTCTGTTGTATAGCTCCGTATTGTTGTTATATAGCTCCGTATTGTTTTGTTACATAGGTCCGTATTGTTCTGTTATATAGCTCTGTATTGTTCTGTTACATAGCTTCGTATTGTTCTGTTATATAGCTCCGTATTGTTCTGTTGTATAGCTCCGTATTGTTCTGTTATATAGCTCCGTATTGTTCTGTTACATAGCTCCCAATTTTTCTGTTACATAGCTCCGTATTGTTCTGTTACATAGCTCAGTATTGTTCTGTTATATAGCTCCGTATTGTTCTGTTACATAGCTCCGTATTGTTCTGTACATAGCTCCGTATTGTTCTGTTATATAGCTCCGTATTGTTCTGTAATATAGCTCTATATTGTTCTGTAATATAGCTCCGTATTGTTCCGTTACATAGCTCCGTATTGTTCTGTTATATAGCTCCGTATTGTTCTGTTGTATAGCTCCGTATTGTTGTTATATAGCTCCGTATTGTTTTGTTACATAGGTCCGTATTGTTCTGTTATATAGCTCTGTATTGTTCTGTTACATAGCTTCGTATTGTTCTGTTATATAGCTCCGTATTGTTCTGTTGTATAGCTCCGTATTGTTCTGTTATATAGCTCCGTATTGTTGTTATATAGCTCCGTATTGTTTTGTTACATAGCTCCGTATTGTTCTGTTATATAGCTCTGTATTGCTCTTTTACATAGTCCCGTATCGTTCTGTTATATAGCTCATAACATATCTAGAGGGACAATGGTGTATAGTGTCAAACATGTTCCTTTAGCAACGGAGCAATGATAATGATCAGTTAGATGTGAATAGTCATCGTACCGTTGCTGAAGGAACATGGGTGTTAAGTTGCAGTAATAGAATAAGTCGGTTGT
>NW_008708594.1:216177-219054 GCF_000327385.1 Lottia gigantea | reverse complement strand
CCCCCCCCCCCCACCCCCTCACCAAGTTCGCTCCCTGTAGTAGCAATCTGATAGAGTCTACTATTTATCACGTTTTTACAACACATATTGACACAATTATCTTTATCGTGTTTTTCAGGTCAAAGATGGGATTACCAAGGCAATGCTGGTGAGTTACTTCAAACTTAGTTATTTTATCTTCTAAATACGGACGGGGATTAATCTAATTAAAATTCAAATCCAGATGTTTCACTTAAAGATGGGTTTTCTTAATTTTTAGTGTCAAATTAAGTAAACTATTTGATTAATTGGTTATTCTAATGAATTATCATGTATTCTTAATCATATTATAATGTACATAATGCATATAATTAAGAGTTTTAACCAATCATACAAGTCCAAGTAGGAAAAGTCTGGATAAGCAAAAAAAGATTTTTTGACCTTTCTTGATTGGTTATTCATTGGAATTCTGCTAGTACTTCTCTTCTTATTTACCTATTCATGAATTAATTATGGATATATGAGACAAACTGGTATTTTCCAAGTCATTAGATTAGAACACCTCTACTTTATATTCATATATTAAAAAGTATAAAGTATTAGCATTTTCATTTTAACAAATGAAAATAAGGGAAACCCATCTTTAGAGATATGCAGAATTTGACCAAAATTAAAGGGACAGTCTGATTTTTTAATAGTAGATTTGAAAAGTTAGGTTAGGTGCTAAAAGTAGAAGACCAAAATCTAGAGAAAGGTGCTCCTTGACTTATCCTATGACGTATCTCTTTGTAACGCCCACTGTTATTGTAATATTCCCGAAACATTTTGGAGTTCGATCGTTGTTTTCTCATTCCTTTACATATCTTCTGCTTTTTTAATTTAGGACCAAGTTATTGGGCAAATTCGTACGTGGATTGTGGTCTTAACAAACAATCGCCGATTAACATCGAGTTGGCGGAGGTAATAGTGGATACAGATTTACCCGACTTTAACATCTCATCATTTAATAACATCGAGGGTGTCGAACAACATCTTGAAAATGTTTTTGGACATACAGGTTAGTTCTGTTTCAATCTAAATAAACCCTGATCTCCGTGAAGGGTAACTATTTGTAAACTCTGTAAACGGTAATACTTTACTCTATGGCGGGGTTGGAACACTGTCGGAAGCCAGTAGCGAGTCGAGATTGTTGTCTGCTTGAGCTCCTGTGGAATCAAAATTTAGACTATTTATCCCGTTAAAAACTTACTCAAGACTTCACTGTGTCAAGGTATGAAGAATGGCATTGTGAAGACCCAACATCAAACGAAAGGTTTATTTTCAGCCGAGGTGAAATACGGCGGAACTAACTTGACTATATCTGGGGGAAATCTTCATGGCACTTATATGGTGGACCAATTTCATTTTCACTGGGGTAAAGTGGACGGTCGAGGTTCAGAACATAAAATAAATAATAAATCTTATGACATGGAGATGCACATAGTCCACCATTCTACCCTATATTCTAATATCAGTGAAGCTATGAATAAACCTTATGGTCTGGCTGTCATCGGCTTCTTTGTACAGGTAAGAAATGCCAAGTTTTACATTTTGATTGATGAATATTGTATTTGAACTCAAAAAATGATTTTTTCCCCCACATTTTCAAACAAATTCAGAAATATGATTTTTATACGCTCTTGCCCCAAAATATGCCAGAATTCAACAAATCAATTCCATTTTTCAATAGTTTTCGTGTAGGAGAATTCTCTCAGACGCTCCAAGAGAGACTTGAGCCTTCGCACTTCCGCAGAGGTGACGCATTTTGAATCTCAACCTCGACAGTTGTTCCCCCATTTGGAATTCCCCTTTATATTTGTACCACCAGTCTCGGGAAGCAGAGTTACATCAGATAATGCGGGGTTGTAGATTAGTTTAAGTTGTGGATAATTAAGTAACTTAGTTGAGGGATACCTAATCCCATGAAACTGAGAATTGCATTCTTCAACATCCTTAATGTTTGAAAAATCCGAGGCAGCTATCTCTAGGTAATTACGGCGAAAAATGTCATCGACGTGTAGGTCAACCTCAATTGTTGTGTAATTTTTTAAGGTATCTGCTGAAGACAATGAAAAGTTCAGTGGATTATTGTCACATTTCGAAAATATCACACACGCAGGTAAGAATCTATATTTACTAATCATCGTAGAATCAGGATATTTTCGGTAGTACAGCATATTATTCGGTAATTAAAAGTCCAAAGAAATGAAATGAATGGAGTTTTACGTTCTACTTTTAAAGAGTGGCTGATCATATCAAGGCATTGGAGGATTCGTTTGGAGAAAAAGTATATTTTACAATGGTCCATGGCGGGAATGATGTTATATTTTTGTAACATGTGTTAAACAAACAACAGTATTGATCACAAACGTTATAAAGCCGGTGGCACAACTTTGTCCATCATGTAAAACAGTAGAAATAATCAATTATATCGATTGAATCCATTATATATCCCCTCATGTCCAACTGATGCCCAATTTGGTTCTAGTTTACAAAGTTAGCACCCCATAGAAAGCTTCCCTTGCGCCAATGATGAAAAAAGGTGTAACCAACTGTCGACAATCATTGTGTTTTATAGGTGATTCCACTCCAATACACGAGCCAATAGTCCTCTCTGAAATCATCCCAGAAGATCTAGAAGTGTACTACAGATATGACGGTAGCTTGACCACACCACCCTGCTACCAATCTGTAGTCTGGACCATCTTCCAGAAACCAATCTACATGTCCGAAAAACAGGTACGTTTGATCCTCTCGGACATCAGAACCGAAGCTGATCCGAAATTCCATATTTCCTCATTTCTCCCCAACCCTTTTTTTTCTTATCGCGATTAAGATAGCCTATGAGAACCCCCCGCC
>NW_008708594.1:203300-216127 GCF_000327385.1 Lottia gigantea | reverse complement strand
GTAAAATAGTGATTAAATCGCCTTTAATGCCTCTATTTGTTGTAGCTGAACATATTTCGAGGTTTAAAAAGAAACGCAGACGGAGAAACAGAACGAGAATTGGTGGATGACTTCAGACCAATACAAGGACTGAACAACAGAGCAGTTAAAACTAACCATGAGAGGGGAAGACCAAACGAAACTTCTAATAACACCATTTCAAATTATCCCTGTCTTTTACTTATCTTTTTATACTCTCTCTTTTATTCTTGGGGTTTGATCCTATGAGGACCAGGGCGATATTTGTAGGGGTGGGGGGCAGAAATGTACCATCAACTGACGTAGTCTGAAACTTGCTGATATTTTATTTCATTGATTGTTATTTTGATAGATGTCTGTGAGCGTGATGTTAGAAAACACAACTTAGCTTTCAGAAAGAAACAGTTACAAACACATTTTACTACTTTTTCTTTTTTAAAAGATGGTGCTTGGAATTTAAAATGTTTTTCCAATTGTTATTTTAAGGCAGACTACTTTTTTGAGCCTCTGTGAGCCACTGTGAACTTGTAAAAATCGAAATGGTCTAGTTTTTCTAACCTATGCTATCCGACATCTATCATCAGAAAGAGTCAGCAAGTTTCGGACTTCACGTTCGAATAAGTATTTCTGTTTAAAATGTAAAATTGAAGAAGGGGTAGCCGGGGTAAAATATGATGACGTAGCTGTCAAATTGTCAAGTTGTTTAAAAAGTGACATGACACAGCAGTCGGGTAGTGATAACCTCGACATATTTATATAGATAATCAAACAGACGGCGTTCCAACCCTAAATGTCACAAAAATATTTAAATCAAAATTTTTAAACATATTTTAATACATCTGGCACCCTTTTCTAAAAGAAAACCTATCTACAAAAGGTATATGTTAAACTTTATAATAAGCAATACCAGACAATAAAAGATGTGAGATTTTTTTTAGAAATGGGAGCCAGGATATACCAGAATTTATTTTGTGGTTTTTTTTTTTTTAGCATAATATCAAACCCTTTTATGGGTATAACCCAACCCGTACCCTAAACTTATTTATGGGATATCGGGGTAGATTGTAAATATGTATATACTTTGTGTCTTGTATAATGTTTTTTTTTTAAATTGCTAATTTGTGTATTCCTCCTCCTTGGTATATACGACTATTTTTTTTTACGTTCTTATGCATGTTGTTTTGTCTCCTTAAAGAGGTTTTTTGAAAGATTTATGTGTATCGAGGACACTGCACTGAAAGCATAGATATCCATCAGACGTCTATGGTTCTTGCAATTCCACTAAAACTAAGCGTTTTATGACGTAGCTATCGCAATGGTGAGCATAGATAATAGCATTTTTTGCGTCGTATATGTCGTCATATAAGGTGAATCATTTCTATAATTAAAGGAATGAAAATGAAAATGATTAAAATGATTAAAAAGCCTCTTTACAAGACCTTCAACCTTTACCTCGTTTTAATCTAGTATTTGTTTCTTCTTTTCTTTTTGCTGGTGGGAGGATATTGCAGATCTACATTACATGTTTTTACTGTAGGTCACTACTCTTCACATCCATGATCTGCAGAAATTCTTCTATATATTATGTTCAGTTAAGTATTGAACAGATAACTTATCAAAATCTAGATGACAGTGCAAAACATAATTAACAACCGTAAAAACACCACAATAACTATCTAGATCTTCATTAATTGGATTGGCTTCAATAGTTTGGCTGCAATAAAGCGGAATTTATCCATTGACAGCTGTGTCTAGTTTGTAAAACTATCCTTCCTTTATTTTCTCTTTCATCAATGTATTTTCATTTTGTGGTTTTCGTTTTATGATATATAACAAACTAACAAAAAATATACCGGGTAGCTGACAATTTTAACAGAATTCAAAACTAATTTGGGGTTTATTTTAATAGTTATGAAGATATATCACTTAATAAATCAAGGATTTGGGTTGTCATCACCATTAATTATTATTTTGGTGTAAGTTAGCTATGACATGTTGCACATTCTCTAACATATTTCGTGCATATTTTATTTACTATTGCTCTTTTGGATTATTTGGTTCTTGTTTATGTTATTGAATAAATGATTTGAATTTGTTTTTATGGTGTTGGATCTGAATTATATCATATTATGTATGTATTGATCACCCTTGGTTGTGGACCCTCTCCACGCATTCCTTAGTCCTGTTTCACAACTAAATTCAAAATCACTTTAAGTGAATGACCAATCAGGGGCCTTATCCTTGAAAACTTAATTAAGGTAAAATCCAGATTTTTTGTCACAGTAATCTAATTGGATAATGAAACTTAACTTAAAATCTATTTTAGTGATTGACCAATCAGATGAATGGAACGCTAAAATTAACATAAATTAAGTTTTTGAGATTATGGCCCAGCTGTTGATATATTTTTTTGCCGATTGGATATTTTGTAACATGAGTATCCTGCTTAGAAGATTGGAACAGAATTAAGGTTCTGGAAGACTATATGCCTCATGGAGATAACTTTACCAATATATTGCAGCATTGATTCAACTTCCTATATAAAGCTTTAGAGCAACAATCATATTTCAGAATTACACAATACATCTTGGGCTAAAGACGATTCTCATTATGAGAATATTTCAGCAGATAAATTAACTATGTGAAGTTACTCAATCTTCCAGAATCAAATTTAAGACAGTTCTCATCAGAGGCTATCAATTTGGCAAACAATAATTATTAATATAAAAACCATTGTGCAGTACATTAAAACAGCAAAGATAGTAAACAAACACAAGGCATATACATGTATTAAGGTATTACACACTTCTTTCATAAAACACAATCTTTTTCACAAAAATCACATGCGTCATCATCTGCTGAAATGTGTAACTTGTGTTAAAATATTCAAGGGATAGTAAACAGTAGACAGTAAACATTTTATGTGTATCTGGGCTATTTATGGCATCTTTTTTCATTAGTCCAATTTAAATAGCCCTGATGAACATAACAGAGCAAGGAACCTGTGTGTGAAGCAGACCATGCTTACTCTTTTAGAAACACCTGATGGTACTTCTCACTACTGTATAACTTTAACTCTCGATTTTGCCATGATTTAGACAAGATTTTTGATTAACAGAATAGTCTTGCTTGTACAGATTTTTATTACAAACCCTTGAAAGAAGTAAGTAATACAATAACACATGCCTAGTATTGTGTATATGAGTACCACTTGCTCCAAATTTTCTTTAAATCTTTCAACAAGTAGAGTTTCAATATCTTTATGTATACAAATCAAAATCAATTCTTTTTGAACTATAAAATTCTCCCCCACTTTTCACTTTCCGTACAAAAACACCGTTGGGAAAATAATCCTCCTCAGTCCATTGTAGCATTTGAGCACTAGTAAATGGTCCATGTATAGATTCTGAGTCTTTATTCTCCCATTTATATTCCCATTTGACTATATTATCATCTTCCTCTTCTTCTTCCTTCTTCTCTTCTTTTTCTTTGTTTTTATTTTCTTCTTCTTTTTTGGTTTCTTTAAAGATAATCAAAATATTTATGAGAATACTTCAAAAATATACTCACCTATAACAAAGCTTGCTATGCAGATATTTACATTGGGAGTTATATGTTATGGAAAATTAGACTTATGTAGTGGCACCACTACTGACATATTTTAACAAAATCAAGTGCAATAACTTATATAAGTGAAAAAACTGATAAACAGTTAATAATAACCGTCTGCTCTGAAGAAAAAGATACCTGCACATAAATGCAGTCATTGCTTTGATAGACAAACTGAATTATCCTCTGAATGCTTTCTGTCAATACTAACATGGTTATTAGCGTCAAGGGCAATAACTCTGTAAGTTAAGGTGAGAAAGATGCACACAATACCTGCATTGGTTTATTTTGAGTAAAATTGTATGTTGTGATATATTGGTACTGGAAAGAAGCTGAAGGGAAATAACTAATGAAAATTATAAAAAACTTAAACAGTAATAGTTACCTTTTGAAAAACTGACATTCTTTTTACTTTCACTTTCTTTATCTTGTTCATCAAAATTATCAGCAAACATGTCCAAGGCATCATCAGCATCTGCATCTTGAGGAATATCAAATTTTTCTTTCCCAACTTTAGGTTTAATCAGATAATTTATTTTTTCAAAAGTTAATTCATAAGTTTCCATATCACCTTCAGAAATTAAACTATTAGCTAAACTTGTTAATGAGAGTAATTTTTCCTTATTAGCTGTCTCTTCCGCGCTTGGTTTATCACTGCCTTTCTGTTTTTTGGCCTTCCATCTTTGACTGGCTAACTGAATTTTACCCTTGTTTCCTCCCAGACGCCTTAGAGACTTTGTGACTGACTCTCCTGGTTCCATCAATGACAACATTTCTTTATATATTTTAATTTTATCTATTGGTTCATCTTCATCATCGCTGTCTTCCTCCATCTTTCTTTTATCTCCTTTTTCTCTTTCTTTAACCCTGACCCAATCTATATTATCCATCCAATTATCTTGTATCTGGTCCTGAAAAATACAGTAATATACAATTAAAACAGAAAAGAAAAGCAGGACCGTTAATATGGCATTCTAGCCTAAAATGGCTATAAATGTTTAGCCCACTATGTTTACATATTATTGTGAAGTAAACATGTGGAAAAGGCCATTTATAAATCTCTAAGGTAAGAAATTGGCCTACTTTTATAAAATATCATAACAAAACCAAAAGCATGATGTCATCATGAATTCTTACAACAACTCTTCTCAAAAACCATGAATATCACTCTTAGCTTGTGAGATAAGCACAGACTGTAACATTGTTTTCATTAATTGCATTATCTGCTGGGTTGAGGTTTTAGAAAGTGAAGATTTTCTACCTTTTTATCAAAAATATACATTCCATTTTTATCAAAGTGGCCCTCCTCCATTTCTTCTCTCATGTTAAAAGGTGTAATTTGTACTCCTTCTTCATAATCTATGGTAGCTTCCTCTTGACCTGAAAATATACAAATTATTAAAGCTGCCATGTACAAAAAGAGATTATTGAAAAAAATGTTGCTTTAATATTTTAAATATTTACTAAATTAACAATTGGTATAAGGCATACACTGAACTGGGCAATATATTGGTATCACAATAAGTAGGGTCTATTCATCAAAATAATGGTATGATACCTATTTCACCCAAGAATACCAGTACACGTCTAGATTGTCTACTAAAATTTGTTGGTGAACTTGCCTACACTATTTATCTGGAGAAAATGGTTGGATATCAAACATATGAAATGTGTACAGAAGAATTGATTTAGAAGTTGAGTATAGGTCTACTGAGATAAGATCTCTTTAAATCACATATCTACATTTTGAATACAAGTGTGTTCTTTCTATTGCCAATGTGGTCATGGTAGCTTTAATGTATTATTTACCCTCGATGTCGTCTTCTTGTAAAACATCGTATTTATCACCATCGTCTTCTTCATCACTATCTAGAGAATGTTTCTCCTTGAACCTTTTCGTCTGCTCTTCGTCTTTGGCAACCTCACTGTCCATATTTCTCGAAATTACTGCAGTTATTCAAATTTTAACACAAAAATAAAATTCATAAACAAAACCTAGCATGGCGGACGCTACATATAAAATTGTGATTAGGAAATACAAATATTCAGTAATTATTTTTGAAGCTAATCAGCAATAAAATGCTTAATGAAAAAAGAACAACACTAAAATATAGTCTAATATTGCTTGAACTGAAACCAATAATCTTAATTTTTAATTCAAAAGGCTTCAGTCATTGATTTTTGAGAAAGAGAATCCATGTCCTGAAATTAGACGAATCAATGAGAGTTACTTCCCATTTACTTTATAGAGGGCACCTCGATTTGTTTATCATAGAAATATTAAAAATGTAAAAGTTTTCGTTGAATCTTACTAACGATAACTATTTGTGTAAGTTTCCTATTCTCCAGAATGCTCCAACCATTAGTTGCATCAGTCTAAGCTATTACAGCCTTCACCCTTGAAACGATCACCTGACTGATCTTTGAGTAGCCATGCCTATGAATTTTGAGAAGTAATGGAAAACAAGAGGGGGGGTATCAAATCTTTAGAGATCGGTACAAACTAAACTGATTCTCAGATTTATCCCTTGCTAATCTATCCATGTTTTGAAACAACATCACTGCATTGTTCAAGTTTTCATGGAATGAGATAACTTTAATCACCTTTTTAAAGAATAATATCGTTGAGGAGAAGCAAAGCCCCTCTTCTGTTGTGTTCGGATGAGGTTGAAACTTAAATAGATAGACCTATGCCTATAGTGTCTTAAATAACACTTTTCTGAATGAAAATTTAACGTTGCTCTTAACTTTAAAGCAAATATTTAGACAACATTCTTCATGACTCAAGTGTATTAAGAATTCTATTTTAAAATCACCTAATAACTTGTGGTATTTTTTTACCTCTAGGTAAAAAATCATCATGATGCAGGGTTATTCTGCCCTAGATTTAATATTAAAGAATTTGATTATATCTGATTTTAATCAGCTAGAAGTAAAGAACTGGGATGCTGTGTCTAAATTAGTTCCTGGTACTACACCACAACAGGTCAGACATTTTATACAAAGAAATTGTGATGAAGATTGACACTAAGTTTAAGTTACTTGCTGTGGAAATTGGAATCAACTTCAGTGACAATAGTAATTTTAGTGACAATTAACTTGCTATGAGTTGGGTTTTCATGTCTTCTGTAAGGCAATTTTGAATCTCCTCTAATATAAGTAATTAAGTTATATTTGATGCACTAGCAAGTGTTTCAAGGGTCAGCTTTCAATATGGACTATTTTACCTCTCAATGTTATAAAAAAATGATGTAGGCCTAACTCTGGTAAACAGGAATGTTTGCTGCCAAAAATTTTAAGTTGAAATGCTCTTTGAATAAGACTGATTCTCTTATTTGAATCCCGTACTGTCTTTAACTCATTAATGTTTTTTTTTATTTTCCTTTTTCAGTGTTCTAAGCGGTATGAGGAATTATTGTCCTGTGGTACAGCTTTAAAACTGAATAAATTAAATAAGATTAACTCTGGATTAGGATTATCAGGAACTACAAATGATACTGATAGTAATAGTAGATCTAGTAGACCAACTTCAGCTTCCAGGAATAAATGTAAGAATAAATTGACAAAATGTACTGCTTCTAATAATGAATGGCGCTCAAGTGGGGGTGACTCCAGAAAAATTATTTGCACCTCAATTCATTTCTAAGAACTTTTAAATATGAATTTTATATTTTTTTTGATCCAAACATTTCTGTTTTTTTCAACATTTGTTTTGAAGAAAACCCTCTCAGACATTCTATAGGTTTTGATTTCAAACTTGACAGTTGTCCCCCCATTATGTCAGTCTGCCCCTTGTTTGTACCCTCAGTCTTGCACAGGTGGTACCACCACTACTAATTATTCTGCAGGCAGACAGTGACAGTAGCCTTCATTTCTATTCTTACCTATGACAATTTATATCCCTAACAACATACTGCATACAAATAAAACTTGGCTATTTCAATTGCCTATAATTTTTTTTTTTTTGCCTTCAGACAGTAAAGAAGAATCTAAGAAAAAAGATCAAGATGAAGAAAAGACTAGAGATGAACATGGGTAGGTTGTCATAATATCTTCACTTTACAGAACAATTTAAATTACATGTTATCTTGACATTATTTTAATAGTATTAAAGTAATGTTTCAATGTAAATACTCCAATAAATGGTACACTGCAATGAGTAACTACATTAGCCAATCTTCAATGGAAACTGGTGAATACTTGATTGAGATATGAATGCGAAATAAATTAACAGAACCACTGCCGTGTGGGAAAATTGTCAAAAGAGAAAAGGCTTAGTCTGCAGTCTTCATTACATCAATTCAATGAAGATGTAGTCATTTGACATAAGCTATGCAGTTAAAGTATTGGGAATAAAAATGAATAATCTTATTTGTTTTAAGTGTTAAAAAACGAGTTCATCATTCTAAAAAGTGAGTTGCAAGAGTTAGTTATGGCTGTCTGTTCCCCAGTTGAGTTTTTGCTATGCATGAACTTTTTCTTTTTGGTTGCTATAATTGTTGGCTATATGTTTCTCCTAGTGGATTCTGAGCTATCTGTAAAAAATGCTGTTTCTGTGTTTGTTTCAGTAAATACATTTCAAAGTCTTTCCCAAATTCTCTTCCAAGCCTACCCAGCTTTGCATGTTAATCGATCTAAGTTTTATTGTTTTGATCCTAGTTATTCACATTAAATTTTTCATTCTATGAAAGTATCTTCTAGATTTCACTTCCTTAGAGGGGTCTAGTCATCAAAATATTGAAAAAAAAACCTTAATTTCAGCTCTCTGTATAAGTGATGTAGTGCAAATGAATTTAATTTGTTCTCTTTCCTTTTTTTCATTCTAAACTTCCTTCAGTAGTGTGTTGGCAATGCAATATTCTAGATATACTTTTTACAAGTAAAAGTACCTGAAACCCAAAATGAAAATGTTACCCTATTTCTAAAGATATTATTTGGTCTTGTCACAGAAAAGTGATTAGAATATTATGTTATTTGATAGGCTGTTTATCATCTATTTTTAGACCTGTTATGGTGATACATGTCTGTGATGAAGCCAAGGACTGTAAGTATTATTTATTGTTTATAATTTAATTTATCATTGATTGCATGGCAAATATATACCAAATTCTACAATGATCAACCTTTCTCTGTTTTATGTATGCAGTATGAAAAGTTTGTATTTTGTACTATCAATACAATAGCTGTAGTAAACTTCAGTGTGTAATTACAGTCATTTTAAGCATTAAAGCATAAAGAAACAAAATTTTGAACACATCATTTGTTTTTCATGATAATGTTTGTATTTACTGTAAAATTGACAAAATTGTAATGTAATATTTTGATATTTTAATGAATATTTCAGTGAAGAAAGATTTTTTCTGTCCGCGTGATTTATTGGTGAAGGAAATGAAATATTTCGCTGAGTATTTGTCTTCTGATGCCCAACGTTGGGAGGAAGTTGATATCTCAGTCCATTGTGATGTCCAGATCTTTGATTGGTTGATGAAATATGCCAAAAGACATTTAAGCCAATCAGACATTGAGAGACCAAAACTGGGTAAGAATGGTTTGATATTTAATATCCAAATGATTTCTATAAGTAACTCCTTATATAACTAGCTCTATTCATTAATGCCGTAATTCCTAAATTAGATTGTGTGATTGGAATAACATTTGACATTTTGTTAATTTTCAGAACCTGGAAATGTTGTATCCATTTTGATTTCCTCTGATTTCTTAAAGATGGATTCCTTGGTAAGTATGTTAACAAATTAAGGGGTAGTTAATTCCTATTGTTAATTACATATACTATTCAGTAAAATCAAGTGGAACATGATTTGTAGATCTATAGGTATTTAAGACAGAGCCACTGTATTCTAATCATATTAATATATTTAAACCTGCTATTATTCTTAGTATTTGTAAAATTTGTACATTAATTCCATCCAGTAATAGATTGGTGTAATGTTTTTTTAATTGTGAAATAATCATTGATCTCAATAATAATAATATCAACAAAGGAATAATGGCACATTTCTGTGGTCAAAATGATATTCTACATATGATTTAACTATCATGTAAATTACAAGACTACAAGAGTTTAGTATTATGGATGCATCTATTTTAAATCAGGTACAAGAATGTATAGAGTTTTGTTATAAGAATATATCAGCTATAGTGAGCACCAACTGTAATATGAACTGTATTAATGATACATTGTTATCAAGGTATGTAACTCTTGCTCACTTTATCCAGATATCCTTAAGGTTCACATTATTTTTTTTAAAATGAAACATGGTAGAAATATTTTAAGTGTAGATTTAGTGAAGTATAAGTATATTGCTATTTTGTTGTATGTCTAGTTGTATATAATATATTAGATATTTGTGTATTTTAGAATTGCTGACCTGTTTTCACATACAGAAGGTGATGAAATACTGGATAGAAAAGATAAATTTAAAAGTAAATTATTTAGTAAAAAACTAGAGAAATTGTTTGATAGGAATTATAACAGTCCTGATTCACTGGGCTCGGCATCTAGTCTACACAGGTAAGCTGCTTACATTGATATCTTCTGGTACTCAAATTCCTCAAATTGGTATATTTGTATATTTATTGGTATTATTTATTGCACATTTTCTTCACTTTAGACAACTTTAATTTTAAAACAATCCCTTCCAAAATGAGAATTCATTTGGTGATTTAGGTAAGAAAATTATGCATGCTAAGCTCTTATCTTAAAATGTATCTTATTTTGTGTATAGATGTAGTGTATGTAAGAGACTGTTAACAGATACTATGAAGAAAAGAGTGAAATGTATGCCTAGCAGGTATTGTATTTTATATTGAATATACTGCTGGCTGTTTCCTCACAATATGGTCTATGTGGTGTTGCACTGGAACTTTGAGTGACATTCACCCAGTGTAGACATTTCAAACCATTGTATGTGTATATGACACTTATAGATTTGGACTGACACTTTTTTTACAGTCCAAATTCCTATCTGACATCTTTGATTGCTGTAAATTTAAGAAACTTGACCAGGGGCCTTATTTTCAAAACTTTAATGGAATAAAATCTAAATTTTAAGAAATCATATTGTGTTTGCAATCTGGTCAAAAATTGGCAACCTACATTATTCCTTTTCAATCAATAACTTTCACTTAAAGTTTATGTTTATTTTCAGAATGACAATAGATAAACATGGAAACTTAACATACAGTCATCTTCGCGATACATCATTTGATGTCAACGAATATCTTATAGATTTAAAATCTCAGTTGAAAACATGGAAAGATGTATACTGGAGAGTATGGGGAACTATTAATACTTTACCTTGTAGTAGATGTTCTGAAATCTTTCCTTTAGTCGAGTTTGGACATTGTAAATACCATCCTGAGGCTCCCCGCTACGACAATTCTATACTAGAGGGGGGTTCTTGTATTGGTAATTACCCATGCTGCCATCAAAATACACTGAGATTTGATCCAACACAGCAAAATAAGGTAAGAATGTTTATGGGAAGGGATAAGGGGGTAAGCTTCTATCAAAAATGTTCAATTGATATATTTATAATATACTGTGAGGTTCTATAGCACAGCCTCTTTACATGACACTATTTGCTTGGTTACGTAGAGCAAATGGTGGCTGTGGGTTCCGATATTGATCAGCTTGTGAAAGTCTGATGACCTTGAATAAGTCATCTTCACTCATTATTCCAGTCGACCCAGCTGTATATGGGTACGGATAATCTGGGAAAGATCAATGCCAAGAGGTTTGGCTAAGGACAAGCTGGTAGAAAGGATCCTTAACTCTGAATCTAAGTTGTTATCCTTGTATAATATAGTTGTTTTTTTTACTTTCTCTTCTAACTATTGATATTTGTGTATTGTCAGGGATGTCGTGTAAAAGACCATATAGTATATATCAACGAGAACACTTCATCTTCATCACCTGATGTCACTCTTCAACAACATCAGAAAGTTTACGATGATTTATTAGCTCATAGAGAAATCATCTGTGTCCCTTATCAACGTCCAACAGAGACTAGGTAAGGATTTATTAAAATTATAGTGATGGTTACTTTTTTAGGACTAAAAATAAGATATTGAAGTCTGACTTAGACTAAGTAAGAATATATTAGAATAATAGTGATGGCTGTTGTAAATCATTTAGTCCTAGATTCTTAACTACCTAGAAATGAAAATATATTGAAATTATAGTGATGACTGTTGTAAATTATTTAGGCCCAGAGTACCGTATTAAGTACCTAGAGACTAGGTAATAATATATTAAAATTATAGTGATGACTGTTGTAAATTATTTAGGCCCAGAGTACCGTATTAAGTACCTAGAGACTAGGTAATAATATATTAAAATTATAGTGATGGTTGTCGTAAATTATTTAGGACTAAAAATACACTGACACAGACTAGATAATTTAAATATGTTACTTTTTGAAGTAATAACTCTTTTAAATATTTTCTCTCTCTCTCAGCTAACCAAAGCAGAATTCAGATTTTCTTTTGTTAACTTGTTAACTTTGTAAACTCTATTCTATTTCAAATGAAAAATGTGAGATTTATGTAAATGGCCTATATATTAACTATGATATATTTTCAGTGATCAAGAATTAAATATATTTGATAATGAGAAGTTTGCTGTCCATTCTCACTATCAGGGTGCTACCATTCCGACCTCGATGATGACAGGGGAAGATAACCACAGTAAAACTCATGTAAGTAGACCAGGTTAATCAGCCAGATATTATTTTGCTTGTTGTTTTTAGGGCATTCTCAATCTGTGAATTTAGATAGTTTTTCTCGTACTTTCATTTTATAGATAGATTATCCAGTACTCTTGCATTATAGGTTAATCGTCCAGTACCTAGATTACAAGCTCTAACAGTAGAACAAGATGTATCTATAGATTATGATGACTATGGTGGAATGGGAGAGAGTGAGGATGAGATGGGAGATGAGGAATCAGTTAATAGTTCTAAAGGTGTTGGTACAGGTAAGATTATCAGACAGTTACTTCCCTTAAAGGACTCTCTAATTGAGAAACTTAGTTTAGTATTACAGATATGATACCAATAAATGAGCTCTGAAAACTGAGAAAAAACTCTAGTTAATTTACACAGCAGGCTTAATTTTGAAATTGTGGTTTATGGTCTTGGGGAGCCCTTGTTAGATCCACCTGCACATCATTGTAAAGG
>NW_008708594.1:174935-175083 GCF_000327385.1 Lottia gigantea | reverse complement strand
ATAGTCCTTTCACATTCTTATTATCCTCGCATCGTGTCATATTTTTCATTAATCCTCCAAAAAAATACCATAATCCATCTATCTCTCTATGTTTCTTCAAATGGCTATTTTTCTAATCATGCTTGGTTAAGCGTAAACTAGGTTGTTT
>NW_008708594.1:169747-171311 GCF_000327385.1 Lottia gigantea | reverse complement strand
GGGCAGTTGGATTAAGATGCTGCTGTTTTGGATAACGATTCCTTATTGCACACTGCAAGGAGTTGTACAACTTTGTCAGCCAAATAAATAGTAGAAAGAACATTTCCTGCATTCCATATGTTACATTTATATGTCTATCGGGGACACAGATAGCATAGATTTGCACCATTTTAATTTTCAAACATTCATGCAGGAACCACAGACGCCTGATTGAAAACTGGAATTGAGCAAATTGATGCTACTAGTGTCCCCGATAGATATTAATTTTTACAAAAAAATTCTTTGCAATCCCTTTAGGACTTCTTAAGTAATGTTGGGTGGTTTCAGACAGATGAGACAGATGACAAGTTAAATATTTGCTGAAAGTAAAAAAAAGGAATTTCATTCATGTAACGGGTTTTAAAAGCGAACACTCAAGAGGTGAACATACAAAATTGAAGAAAAAATGTATGCCCTTGAAATTGTATATACAAATTATGAGAATCGTTTTTTACTACTAATGTTTAACGACATATTTCCCCTGTGGTTTTAAACCCAGTAAACCTAAAAAGTAAAACTTTGGCCGATCTTTGAAAATGGGTCAATTACTTGCTAAACTGGAGTTCAATCATAAAATTGAAAAGATAATAATGATAGAATTTGTATCAATGATATGATATGGCTATCAACGTAATAAATTTGATATTATCTCAGAAATTTCGCTAAATTTAGGTTTATTTTCCCTCTAGCTACATTTGATCTTATTACCCTTCAAAACGAAATCTTGTTCCATCTGTAAAATGACCATTGACTTCTATTGAATAGTTGACTGATATCTATGTCTCAAATCATGTAAAATCAAGTTGAACAATCTTGAATTGGTTCATTAAATTTGTTAAACATGTAAAGTACATGAGTCTGTTTGGAATACACACATTAAAAGTACAAGAGTCTGTTTGGTACATACACATTAAAAGTACATGAGTCTGTTTGGTACATACTCATTAAAAGTACATGAGTCTGTTTGGTACACACACATTAAAAGTACATGAGTCTGTTGGGTACACACACATTAAAAGTACATGAGTCTGTTTGGTACACACACATTAAAAGTACAAGAGTCTGTTTGGTACACACACATTGAAAGTACATCAGTCTGTTTGGTACACACACATTAAAAGTACATGAGTCTGTTTGGTACACACACATTAAAAGTACAAGAGTCTGTTTGGTACATACACATTAAAAGTACACTAGTCTGTTTGGTACACACACATTAAAAGAACACGAGTCTGTTTGGTACACACACATTAAAAGTACATGAGTCTGTTTGGTACACACACATTAAAAGTACATGAGTCTGTTTGGTACATACACATTAAAAGTACATGAGTCTGTTTGGTACACACACATTAAAAGTACAAGAGTCTGTTTGGTACACACACATTAAAAGTACATGAGTCTGTTTGGTACATACACATTAAAAGCACATGAGTCTGTTTAGTACTCACACATTAAAAGTACATGAGTCTGTTTGGTACATACACATTAAAAGTACATGAGTCTGTTTAGTACTCACACATTT
>NW_008708594.1:159532-161263 GCF_000327385.1 Lottia gigantea | reverse complement strand
GTATTGTCATTAACCGAAACAAGTTCAGAAAGTAGAAAAATTTAATTTTATTTTCGATCTCCAACCGTCGAATATTTTCTTAACGCGCCAAGGCTGTAGCACACAGGAATCCATTTAGACTCTTGTCATCAAGAGCAATAATAAAATTTCAAGACGGCACCCAGTTGGTCTGAGATTGAAGATAAGACTGAACTCTCATTTTATATCACTTTAAAGCGAGGTGTTAATCTAAATCTGACTTTAGATGCTGTAACCTCCAAGAGTTCATCCCATGGTCTAATGAATGTTCCCTTTATTTCCTCATCTATCAAACTATCAATACACGATTAAACAGATTAAACTTTGGACGCCAGTAGGGTCTTGCCTGGCATTGATTAGCTGTGTGAAAGGGAAACTGAGTTGACAAAAGAGATAACCATGAGATAATTGATGAGTTTCGTTTATCTCTTGAACCTCGGAGTCTCTTAAATGGGACTTACGACTGGTTCTTTATTTGGTGATCAACAGTTTGCTTCGATAAGTTTATGCATTTAAAATGAGAATAATAATTGGGATGGTTACGTCACATAACTATTTGTTTAAGTGGAATAGCACGAATCACATAGGTTTGACTTAAAATTGGTATAGTGTAAATCGACGCTTTAAGTGTCACCGATACACGTCAATTTGTTTTAAACAAAAACCTCTTTACAATCACTTAAACTTATTCGATCTAATATCTAACATTTTCTCTTTCGTAGGGTCAGTTTGTTTTCAATGGACCGAAATATGTCAATGTCCACTTTCAGAATGTCAATATTTAAGCAATAGGTGTTAAGTTTTTTATAATCTGTTTACAAACTTAAAGTAGTGAAAAATGTTAAAAGTGTAATTAAAAGCTACTTTGTAAGTTACGATTGATGACCGAATGACCCGACATTTACATAGAAATTTTCTATTTCGCCATAAACAGAAATTCTTATTCTCGAAAACTAGATGTTCGTCATGAAAGTGGACTTAAAGTTAAAAGGAGATTTACCCACTTTTTATTTTACACATTGATCAGAATTTTATTTTAAGACAGAAATGTCGGAGAATTTAATAATTTTTTTAATATCATGTTTGTTTGGAGTTGTTTTGACGCTATATTTTTATACCTTAAAAGGACATTTAATTTTATGAGTTCAGTGTTACTGTCATATGATTGGACAATATTTAACACTGGACCTGTAATATTAGCCAATAAAATTAGTTTACTATTATAAAAAATATGGACTTCATATAATTGATATATTTATGTTTTTTTGAACTATTCCCATGAGTAGAATAGACCAAACAATATAATGTTCACACAATGAGGTATTTGGTGGTCAATGAACGATAAAAGATATATCCCATAAGGTCTTAAATGGCCGAAATGATTCTTGGTAAATAAGCGAACCATGGACTATTTTCCGTGATAATCCAACCGCGGAAGACACTTATGTTTGTTTTTCAAGTCAAAAGGTCACACCGAATTTTATGGATGAATCTAATATTTTTCTCTCAAGAAGTATCGAATTCACTTTATTTTCTTTTTTAAGGCGACTATATTTCATACGAGAGAATAAGATGCTTAAAGTACATTACTAATACAGAAACATAAAATATATTGATATACTCTTTCTATTCGATAAGACTGTCTGTATGAGCATGTGCAACGTTGAATTAATAAATTTAGAAATAGTATATCTACAGAAGTTCCTGTATGAT
>NW_008708594.1:109103-110645 GCF_000327385.1 Lottia gigantea | reverse complement strand
ATCTTATTACAAATAGAAAGATAAAATTGTCACATCGTGGTTAACAAGACATCTGGTAAAACTACAACACTTGAAAAACAGACGAAACTCCTTCAGATACTTTCTACTTCTACAACTTCGTTCGAATTCCAGACGCTTTTCAGAATTATGTACTTGAAGGTCAATTTCAGATTTCTCTAAAACACTAACTTGAGTGAGGCTAGTCTGGCCAGTATTAGCAAATAAGAGGACAGTCTCGTATGGTGCCTATTATGATTAATAGTCATTTTCTTTAAAGAACAACATATTAAGTATATAAGATTGGCTATTTATTCATTTTAGCCTCGGCATGTGTCTGTATTTGTATAATCAAATAAAATATTGGGGTAAAAAAGCTACTTTTCTACCCATGGTATACTGAGACATCCTTGAGTGCATCTCTCTATCTAGGTTCTGCCAAGGCTCAGCAGTTATCATAGGCGAACATACTCAATTTCGCCCCCACTCCCCCCTCCTCCTCGGACGTAAACCTGGCTCTGCCACTGTTTGCTACTGCCTATATCTATAATATATGACAGGAATGGGTTTACACGGTACCGTACTTATACACTATAGAATGACAGAATCTGTTACAGAGTATGAAACACGTTATTCAAGACAAAGAACTATATGGTAATATAATAGGTAATATACATCTAAAGCTTAACGTTCGTCAATATGACAACGCTTCAATATCATAAAGAGTACATTTTTCTTACCTTTTAGATTAGAACGAGTTCTATATTTTATAACCTTCCTTAAACTACATTATAATATAATTTGATCACTCAATCGGCGAAACAAAAAGACCACGCGGGTTGACTCGTTTCCGGTTCGTTGCTTGCAGACGACATACAAGAATAAAGGCGGGGTCGTTTCAGAATAGCTTATTTGTTGTAGTAAGTGGAGATAATTCAGAATTGTGAATGAAAAAAATTGTTAAGTTGAATGATTCAGACTACAAATAAAATCTCAATAGTTGATTGTTCGATCTATTATTTTCTTTTATTTCCTCAGAGAATTAGATATGATTAAATTACTCGCTACCATTACAGTGGTAAATTTAATATATGATCAATTAACCTACTACCTATTGTGAAATAATGAACCAATGAAATAAATATGATAAATCTACTGATATCACTAGTTTAGTCAGTGTCTCTAACTCCATAAGATATAGAAGGGTATAATCATTGACTATTGGTTTGATTGACGGATGATTTTTCTTTTGATAGATTTTATCTACGGAAATTCCAATTTCGATTCTATGATGGATCACACTGCTTCATCGAATTCGGTGCACCATTAATACGATAAACAACATTGGATAAACGAACTATGATGGTTTAAAACATGTTATTGATTGATAATTGGAGTTTATAATTCCTGTACATCTATACCTAAGTAGAATGTCAACATTGTATAATGTCTGATTAGAATACAATTAATCAACCTCGTGTTTGATGATAAATAGAAAAGTTGCAACCATTACTAGTCCATACAAAACAAAATTAGTTTAGTACC
>NW_008708594.1:2262-109053 GCF_000327385.1 Lottia gigantea | reverse complement strand
ATTGCTCTGAAGTTCAGTTTCAGAATAAGAAAGAGATATCACAAATATCATTTCAATTGGATGTGTTCTGACAGTCAAAAGCCTCACTATTAAAAACAAACTGAGTGTCTCTGTATCTTTTGAATCTGTTTTTGATTTGTGTTATAACTTGTATTATAGACAAAACAAGAAATCAACCTGGGATTCTGGAAGATCTACAAGATTTAATCAGGATGCTCAAAGACAAGAAGGTAAGTCTGATACTATGTCAGTCAATATATGTCTTTGTATTTAACCCTTTTAACTATATTAGTGGCCTATCTACCACATAATTACATGATATATATTCAAGCAGCCAATGAAATGGCCTTTATCAAGGCAAAGTCACATAACATTAACACCATACACTTTAAGTAACCATATAAACTTTCAGGGTGTTAGAATGAAGGGTATATGATGTTTTATTTTAGTCACACTTAGTGTTCAAAGGGTTAAAATAAAGGTATTAAATATGAGAACAAGGTTGTGGAAATTTATTTAGTATTTGCAATATTATCTTTAAAACTGTCATGTTAAACTATACAGAAACTGAAAAGTAAGATGTTAAATGAAATTTCTATTTTTTGAACAGATCATAGAAGAATGAAACAGATATGTTTATTTTTAACCAAGTTAAGATTAAATACTGATAAGTCTGAGAAACCAGCTCGTAAAGAAGTCAGTGTAAGTAACTAGTCATCTTAATTAAAACAACACCCCTTATAAATAAATAGATACGACCACGGTTCACTTTATCAATCAATATCTCAGTCACTTATATGAGGTGTGGCTGAAATTGTAAAACACAGTAGAAATGTGTGATAGATTGAAGAGATTATAGAAGCTAAAATACACCGTTTCGATTCTTCATTATTCTGATAACAGAAGAAAAAATAGAACATTAAACTCCATTCCAATCTATTTCATTTCAATTTATTTTCAGTATCCTGGTGGATTATTCTGTAGAATTGAAGCTCAATGGAAGGCTGCGAATGCTCCTCAAACTAAATCAATCTCCAATCAACCTAGGTACAGTATTTCTTTAAAATATCCAATCTTCCAGGGATGTTGATTTGTATGATTTTAGCAGTCATGTCTGAGTAAAATCGTTGAAGAGGCATTTCGCTTTTTTTGTAAAAAAAAATTCATTATCAGAAACATTGTAAATTATACCTGAAAATATTTCTGAAGTATGCTATTTATATGTATCTACTGAAATTGTTTTGAAAGGGTTGATAAAAAACAGAGATTACTATTTAATTAAGCAGTTGGACCTAGTCTTGGTATTTGGCTTTATAATAGCTTGATATTGTCAGTTAAAAACTTTGGAAAATGTAGAAGACATATTTCTCTACAATTAGGCGTTTATTTTACTCAAATCCATACAGTAGTTTTCTAATAGCTTTTTTTTTAAGTCAGATACGTTACACATCTAAATTTTGGTTTATAGTTTTCATGAATTTGAGCAAAAAAAGTGGAATGTCCCTTTCAATTGCAAGCTGTCATAATGATTTCCTAGACAGAATTGAGGATCCTCTTAATTTGAACTTTCAAATTATATGAAAAACTGTAATCTGATTGGTTAATCAAGCTAAATTTAAGATCAGTTTTAAATATTGACCAATCACATGAAGAATATTTTTATGTTCAGTTTAATGAATAGAGCCCATGAGTGTATTTATTGAATTCAATCAGAGCATGTAGTTGTTGAATCTGAACAAACTATTGATAGTGAATATTTTCCCTCTGTTAGGCCAAGAACAGGAACAAGTTTATTTTATAAAAGACACAATCATCCATCAAGTAATTTATCCATTCATATCTTCTCTAACAATTACTAAATATATTACTAGATTACTAGCTTATTTCACACTGTTAACAAATATTTCCATCTTAATATATCACCTTACTTTATCACTGACTAACAAAACAAACGATTCTTCTTTATACTGATATCTTCTGAAGCCTCTTGAGGACATGTGTACTACAGGCTGTGCACGTTAAAGATCCTTCGACAGCTGGAAATTGAAAAAGAGTAGGCTAATGCTGCTGTCCTGGCTAAATTTCCCTCATTGCACACTGCATGGCATTGTCTGTGTTCATGAGCCCAATTAGGTTCAGAAGAGTAGGATGTAAAACTCATTTCATTTCATTTTTATCACTATCTACATCTAATCACAATTTCTAACAAAAATACTCTAACAATCATATTTTCACTATCATGTAATTTTCATCTTCTACTCTATAATAAAGAAAGTGAAGGCTTTTTGTATTGATTTTCTTATTTTCAAGCCAAATATTTGATTTTTCTGAGCTATTGCTTGCAATTGCTAAAATTTTACTAGGATTGCAATTTCTTTTTTAATATTATTTGTAGTTTTTACAACAAATATGGTTGATATATCTCAACAATGGATGAAAAGATTAACTCTTTTAAAGATTATAGAAAATATTATTTTGTTGGTTTAGATCCAATACCTAATGTAAATGCATGAAATCTAAATGACAAAACTATCTCACTGTTATAAAAAATCGAGATATTACATTAAATATAGAAATATTGATATTGTTAGGCCTAGTCATTTATATAAAACTTATTTAACCTATTGATAAGGGTATATATAATACTGTTACTGCAGTGGGTCTATCATTCGTTGTACAACTAGAATTTATTATTTTTATTGGCTTTTGTCTGTCAGACATAGTTGTCTTGATTTTTAGAAAAATCTTTAATTTAGATGTCTTAATGCTTTTAAAAAATTATTTTTCAGGCCTAAAATGAGACTATCAAGTTTGAGATCTGGTATATTGTGAAGATTTCTTCTAAGATAATTACAGTGTGATAACTGACTGGAAAAACTTGTTGAACTTGACAACAGTCTAATGTAGATATTGATAA
Source organism: Lottia gigantea (assembly GCF_000327385.1). Lineage (NCBI taxonomy): Eukaryota > Metazoa > Mollusca > Gastropoda > Lottiidae > Lottia > Lottia gigantea. The sequence goes on along the minus strand of NW_008708594.1, from coordinate 106,136 downwards.
TTCTTGATGAAAGTATTAAATTGAATTGAATTGAAGATTTGAAATACACTATAAACTATAGCATTATGCTTTAACATATTAATTGCAAAAATTGTCATAATGAAGACTATGTATGAATCACATTGGAAAATCACAATCAATAGGAGCCTATTTAAATGCTTTTAACCGTAAAGAGATTGTAAAGAGTAAATCTAAAATATTTATGTGTATCAGGGACAGTGATAGTACCAATTTGCACCTTTCCAATTTTCAATCAGACGTCTGTGGGTCTTGCAATTCTATTAAAACTAAATATTTGATGACATCACAAATCGATAAGGGCCTGATATGATTAATGACATTATCAAACACTTTGTTTTAGTGGAATTGCAGGAACCACAGAAGTTTTGGAAAACCTCTTTTCAATCCCTTTAAAGTGATACTACATCTTAGAATGAACATGAAATTTAATTCTCAAGAATGGTCAATATGAGTATATATTCATCAGTGAACTTACCTGGTGTCATAGAGTTACAACAGAATTTTTAGATTTTATGTTTATTCTAAGATGTAATATCCCTTTAAAGTCTATTAGGATAAAATTGTGAAGAATTGTTTACAAGAAAGTAAATTGATTAAACAACCTGAAGGCATCAGTCCAGATTAAAGTATTGATTTATCACTCAGTCCATATTTATATTGATTGTAAATATACAATGTAATCCTCAACTCTTCTAATCATTTCCTTTCCTTTGGGAGAGGGATTTTCCTTTATTTCCATTACCAAAAAAAAAATTCCAATCCTAAACGTACTTTCCATTCTGAATAGTTATTCTATCCTGACAAGTAATTTCCATTCTGAATAGTAATTCTATCCTGACAAGTTATTTCCATTCTGAATAGTAATTCTATCCTGACAAGTTATTTCCTTTCTCAATAGTAATTCTATCTTGACAAGTAATTTCCTTTCTGAATAGTAATTTTATCTTGACAAGTAACTTCCATTCTGAATGGTTATTCTAACCTGACAAGTAATTTCCATTCTGAATAGTAATTCTTTCCTTTCAATTAATTTCCTTTCTGAATAGTAATTTTATCTTGACAAGTAACTTCCATTCTGAATAGTTATTCTATCATGAATAGTAATTTCCATTCTGAATGGTTATTCTACCCTGACAAGTAATTTCCATTCTGAATAGTAATTCTATACTGACAAGTAATTTCCATTCTCAATAGTAATTCTATCTTGACAAGTAATTTCCTTTCTGAATAGTAATTTTATCTTGACAAGTAACTTCCATTGTGAATAGTAATTCTATCATGAATAGTAATTTCCATTCTGAATGGTAATTCTACCCTGACAAGTAATTTCCATTCTGAATAGTAATTCTATCTTGACAAGTAATTTCCATTCTGAATACTAATTCTATCTTGACAAGTAATTACCATTCTCAATAGTAATTCTATCTTGACAAGTAATTTCCATTCTGAATGGTTATTCTAACTTGACAAGTAATTTCCATTCTGAATAGCAATTCTATACTGACAAGTAATTTGGTTCTATACTTTTCTTTTTTTTCAAATATTGTGTTGTTGTGTTAATGATTTTATGTAAATTATTGGAAATTACTATTAAAATTATTATTTATATTATAAAATTCTTGTCTGAACGACCAGAACACCAAGCTGACACAAGGCGACCAGAAACTCAAATGACTAACTGGCTATGGGCTCTGTAGGATGCAAAGATAATCTATAAAAGGTGAATTTGTACAAAGTTTGACATGTCAATTTGTCCACGATCAGTTCATGGTCATAAAAATGATTACAATAAACAAGAAATGAATTATTACCCTCGTAATTTATAGTCTGTTTGCATAGGACCATATTGCTGTCAGTAGATTACAGATAGTATGATATAGTAGATGATATATTGTAACATGCATTCACATAATATTCAATATTCATTTTTTCAACATGTCCACACATTTTTAAATACAAATATCATTAAAACCCCAAATTCTAGCTAGATAAACGTGTCCATCAAAGGCTCTGATCCAAATGATATAAATTTATATGTAGGAGCACTGGTAGTGTATATTTGCACCATTCCAATTTTCAGTCCGATGTCTATAGGACATGCAATTCCACCAAAACTAGTGTATATATCATTTCTATAATTATAGGAATCACAAACATCTGACGGAAAATTTGAATGATGCTACAAGAAGCCATACATTGAACCATTCTAATAAAATGGGCTGAACAACCTCTTGACAAACACCTGCAAATGGGGTGCCCTCCAAACAACCTGACATACACTGAATATTTACGTAATTCTCATGGGAACTAACAGGGAATCATTCCGACTACCAGCGCTGTTAGGTCAACAAGCGTAACAAAAACTATTTTGGTTTTCCGAAAGGCTGGATGTGTCCATGGCCATCGTGGACAGCCGTGAGCAGGACTTGGATGGACATATTTTAGATCAGATCGATATAGGTCCTGTGTATTAGCAGACGACAGGTGGGCTGAAAAGCCACACTGCCAATTGTCCCAAACATGTATTACAAATGCTGCCAATATTGGTCTGATTACTGCTTTCAATTTTGCGCAACACGTTATTTTTTTTTTTTTAAAAGAACTAACTATCGAAGTCCCTTACCGCAGACAGAGACATACTTTACAAATATCTGATTTAAAAGATGTATGGTTCCGGTACCAATTTTTCGGCTCGTAACACTTCACCTATTCGGAAAATGGTTCCTATTACAAAAAACTTGTCGTGTGAGAAAACGGTCTACCGCGCACTGCAACATGTCGAGGATTACCGAACGTCCAATAAGTAGCCAACTCATGTTGCTCAGGCTCTGAAGGCATATTTACCCAACCCATATGTCAGACAGAATGCCATATAAGAATATTGTTTATTACCTGAGCACGCGTTGTTGATAATACATGTAATGTGTTGAAAGGTGGACACTGTTTGATATTTCTAATAAATGAATATAGATAAAGTATATTAAAAACAGTGACAAGAGAACAACACTACGGTAAGAACAATATGATGGAAAATGTGAATAAGATAAGTAGGCTACTGTAATCTTCATAAGCAAAAATCAATATAAAACTATCGATGATTTAAAACCCAAGTTTCTTATCACCTTTTGTTTATAAACGTTAGAATTAGTAGCACCTGAGTTAGATTGAAATGCGGTGTGTTACAGTATAGGACGCTGCAATTGTCTACACAAACGTATGGTAATGGAAATTCATTTTTTAGAAGGTGAAATCTTCCAGAATTATGTAAGCCTGTTTTCAGATAGAAGTATGAGGCTAATGCATTAGACGGAAATTAGCTGGATAGTTTTTGCATAGGAATTTTGGAGAAAATCGGTATTTTGGTAAGTTTAAGCACGTTTAAAATTATAAATACAAGAGAAGTTTAACTTATATTCTTTATATCAGTGTGATATCATGATTGTACGTGGAACAGGAAATCGGTATGTCTTGTAAGTTCGTAAAGCATATTCGATTTTATATAGATTTGGACACCGTGTCTGCTAGCTAGTTAGACACGATATATGCTAGCTAGTTAGACACGATATCTGCTAGCTAGTTAAACACGATATCTCCTAGCTCGTTGGACACAATATCTGCTTGCAGACATGATAATTAGACACGATGTCTGCTATATAGTTAGACACAATATCTGCTAGCTAGTTGAACACTATATCTGCTAGCTAGTTGAACACGATATCTACTAGCTAGTTAGACACGATATCTGCTAGCTAGTTGAACACGATATCAGCTAGCTAGTTAGACACGATATCTGCTTGCTAGTTGAACACGATATCAGCTAGCTAGTTAGACACGATATCTGCTAGCTAGTTGAACACGATATCTGCTGGCTAGTTAAACACGATATCTGCTAGCTAGTTGAACACGATATCTGCTAGCTAGTTGAACACGATATCTGCTAGCTAGTTGAACACGATATCTGCTAGCTAGTTAGACACGATATCTGCTAGCTAGTTGAACACGATATCTGCTAGCTAGTTGAACACGATATCCGCTAGTTAGTTGAACACGATATCAGCTAGCTAGTTAGACACGATATCTGCCAGCTAGTTGAACACGATATCAGCTAGCTACTTAGACATGATATCTGCTAGCTAGTTGAACACGATATCTGCTAGCTAGTTGAACACGATATCTGCTAGCTAGTTGAACACGATATCTGCTAGCTAGTTGAACACGATATCTGCTAGCTAGTTGAACACGATATCTGCTAGCTAGTTGAACACGATATCATCTAGCAAGTTAGACACGATATCTGCTAGCTAGTTGAACACGATATCTGCTAGCTAGTTGAACACGATATCTGCTAGCTAGTTAGACACGATATCTGCTAGCTAGTTGAACAGGATATCTACTAGCTAGTTGAACAGGATATCACAATTTTCTTTAATGATAAACCTTGGACTAGCTTATAGACAATATTGGAGAGAATCTAATTTGATTTACTTTGATAGCCTTGTAAAAAATGTTTTCTTCTATAATTACATTCAATCTTCTTTGATATTTCCATGAAGTTTTAATTACATACTAAGCTTTCGTGTTATGATATAGTTTGAAAGCTTTTATAGTTGGAAGTAATTAAAAAGTAATGAAAAAAGTATATAAGAGTACAAAAATTGGAGTCATCGTGTATATTTATATAGATAATATTGATCACTAGAACATTTAAACCGCGTGACTGAATTACCGATTAATTCATTGACTTGTCCACGGGCGGGGTTTTATCTCAATGGATTGTTTATGAGACAAAACATCATTTGTTCCGATTGATTACTCCGTAACTTCCGGTACTGAGTTATACGGAAGTGACTGTAGCTGATATCGCGTCGAAAAGTTTCCTAATATATAGAAACTTAAAATATTGCGATGAAATTATGAGTGGGCTTGATTATAATAATGCATATGCACAGCAATAAATGTAAAGGAATCGAATCGTTGAGGGTGATATGTGACTCAAAATATATTTTTGAAGTTCAGATATAAAAATGTTGTATGAAAATATAATACGTAGACTGATGAACAAATCATTCTATGCACAATACATATAAATGATATGATTCTTAAAGAAATGTCTTTCCCAACTATAAATGTAAAGGAATCGAATCGAAGGTGGTTTGGGGCTCAAAATATATATTTTATGAGTCTAGATATTGATTATGTACAGAGTCTCACAGAAGTAACTGTAACTAACATCGTGTCTAGGAAATGTAACGTTATAAAAAATGCTGTATGATTATAAATATTACGCGTAGGTTTAGTTTTAATTATGTATGAAACACAATAAGCCTACACTGGATAGTGTGATCTGATAAACAGTGATCTCGACAGTAAATTACCTTCAATCAGAACTATTGTCATAATAAATAAGAGTCTGGATGATACAAACAATGCAATTATCAGATTGTGGTGTGGTAATTATTAAAAGCCAATTATTGCGCAGGTGGCACCATAATTCAAACATTTTAACAAGTGCTTCGTGGTTCATATTTGTTTTTCTCATCTTTGCCAGTGCTTTCAGTATTAACGCTACGATATGGTCCGAAAATATGAAATAGCTACTCACAACTACAATGGGCACAATGATAAGCTCTGTGTTCAAATTGATATTTAATTGTGACCTTTTTTTAGTTTGAATTCAGTATTTGGTTTCATGTTTTTTTTTTATCTTTTAGGATTGTCTTCATCGAAGATTTCCGTAAACGTTGAAAGTGTTCCCTCAGCACATTGTTTTGCGCCCTGCCTATGTACTACTGTATAGATAATGGATATGGATTTAAGTGAAAATGTTATCAGTATTGCATGTCGGGAGTAATTCAAAGCTCTGGTTTCCAATCGTCAATAAGTCCACAAAACAACAAAATTATCGTTGGATATAGTATACAACATTTGAAAAGATTTGGGATACGTAAAACCTGTAGGAATTGGTTTCAAATTTACTAAAAGCAACATGACCTAGTGATGACATGGTCCAGAAAGCATATGCTTCAAACCGTGATACTGTCATCAGGTGGATATGTCTAGAAATAATATGATATTTCAAAATGTGTTTCATCGGAGAGCTGCATAATGGAGAACAGTACAATAATGAACTCATCAGCTTTACCACACTGGCAGATGCCTTTTCCATTTGTTATAGCCACAATGGTATATCTTATTGCTAATATAATAACTAGTGTGGTCATTAACTCGCTACTGATTGTCATAATCAAATCTTCGCCCAGTCTCCGTACACCACCTAATAGTCATTTAATGAATATATGTGCTAATAATGTATTGACGTGTATTGGAATGCTGTTTTCTCTTGTTTGTATCAACGTGAATTCCCTTAAAATCGATAAGGAGAAATCGGATTTATTGAGCGGAGTGCAGTTATTTGTGGTGTTCAATAGTTTGATACAGTATTGGGGAACGTTTGCTTCTATTGGTTTCTACAGACAGAGAACGATCAGACGGCCAGGGTTGTCGTTACGAAAAAGGCGCCAAATCGTATCACGGTGCATCACCGGAAACTGGATAGTGTCTTTGTTAATCAGTATGACCTGCAGCTTGTCGTTTGTTCAGAGTTCGACGTATTTAGTCGATACCATGGATCCATTTCGCGTGGATTATCATCTAGGGCGTTATAAGAGGACAACTCCTGAACAACTTATAATCATTTTTATATTTTTAACGGTTTTTATACTACAGTTGGTCATCATAATGTCATCGTATTATAGAATTTGTAAAACTTTAAACATTACTGTTAAATTTGCCAAAAATCGGATAAAGCCTTGGATTCAGGATCATCCTGCTGAAAATTCCGTCCAAAATGAAACCAGGGACGTGCCACATCGGGCCAACAAATCAAACCAGCCAGTTGACAACAACCCTAGTCCATATACCATTTCCGGCACGCATGCGTGTGAAGATACAATTGTCCATTATCAAAAATGTGACCAATCTCTTGCCTTTGAAGACATTATTGCCTTAGAAAACCCCATGTTAGCCACAAAAATACGCAAGCATTATCAAGATAAACGAAATCTACGCAAAACCTTAAGTACTGGAAGCACGGCTTCGACCAAATCGGAAGTACCTGATTTTACTGATATATCTATGGGTGCTGATCTCGATCGTTATCAAATGTTGAAAAATAATTTTATTTTGAAAAAGCAGAATTTAAAACGAGATAGAGTAAGTTTGAGTAGTGCTACACGAAATAGTCTCGTGATGCTTGTGGCCTTCATACTATGTTCGATGCCTTTAGTTGTGTGTTCTACGCCAGGGGCCTTAACTAGGATGAACTCTAAAACAAGGGTAATAACTCTGTTGTTTTGTAGGTTATTATTCTATATGAATGCCCCGATATATCCACTGTGGTATTTAGTGTTCAGTAAACGTGTACGTGTCTGTTTTAGTAGATTGAGTGAAAATGTTCTTATAAAATTAAATATTCGACGTTGACCCAAAAGGACTCGGCAAATGAAATTTAGGATGAATATTATATTGAAGTTCGCAAACTTGGCCAAAAAAGTATACATCATGTTTATTCAGAATAGCTCTATTATCCCAATAAATCTATTAAATATAATTTTATTGGTCAGGTTTGAGAATTTAAATTATGTTTGATCTTCGAAGTAATATTCCTTTAAAAGCTTGTAATATTTTTCATTTACAGATACTGATATTACTACAATAAATAGTATTGATGCTATTTAAGTTTCACTAATATTCTTTCTAGTTTTGAGCCAAGTTGGGCATCAGCATAAATTCGATTGGACGAGGATTCGTGCGAGACTTAGTATGTAGAGCAGATTCGCCCTTGCAGAACATCCGATTCCATTTGCCATAGGGTTTCTAAGCTCCGCATCCCGTTCGTGTCTTGAATGCAAAAATAATCAAATATCATTGGAAAGCTCGGTATTAATGCTAACGTTTCAACATTAATAGTTTGGCAACTTGGCTGCCAGCACTTTCCTGTTTAAATTAACCGACAAAAATTACAGTGAATGAGCAAAAGATTAACATCATGATAATAGTAATAATGATAATGATAATAAATTTATAAGAGCAAAAAAGTTTTGTTTGATCTTTCAGGCACAAAACCATGTAACCTTCAAAATTTTAACCAAAATTATCGAAATTTTGAATGAAAATCGCACTTGGTAAAAACAAATATTTTACATGAAAACATGTGCCCATGATTATATTTTTTCATAACAAAGTCATTATAGGATTATCAGTGCTGTTACGAAATTGATATTCACTTAAAAATAATCAGTGAAATTTGATTTACAACAGAAAGTACTAAGCTAGTAAGCTTACAGCACTACATACCTTTAAAACACTACAAGTATAATACATAACATAACATAACATTAACAATATACATAACATTAAGAATATACATAACATTAAGAATATACATAACGTTAACAATATACATAATATTAACAATATATATCTGTTCAAAGATATTAATATACATCTGAGAAATCTCAATCTATAAATACAAAAAACACTTGGTACCCTCTAATAGGCAATCATCATAGGCAAACTGAGATTCCCAAAAAGTTATGATTTGTTTCCACAGTTGACTTTTGAATCGAATGCTGATGTAATTAAAAACTTTTATTTAAAATTCACAAGGAATTACCCTTAGGAATTACCAGTATCCCCATGTTGGTAACCAAGCATTCAAGCGCTCAAAATACATAACAATAACAAAAACATATGCAAATATTAAACCACTTCTCCTCCTTTTAAAGTAGAAAACATGCATCATTAAATTTCTACCAGAATATTGATATAAAAGGGTTAAGTAGACCTTTACAAAAGATTAAAGTACATATACAAAATAGAAAACTTAACTATTGCAACTTCCCGATAATGATAACATTAATGTAACATAAATCAATTATGTTTTCAAGCACTCTTATTCAGTATTCAAAACAATGTCTTGTATTAAAAAAATAATCATTCACAAAGAAAGTTAAAGTTACCACGACAAGCATTACATCTTGATGAAGAATCAATGTCTAAATCATGATTTAGACAGACCAAAAGAAGTTGTATTAGAAGGATTATCATCTCAATTATCAACATCACTAGGAGATGGTGAATCATGATTAAGACAGCAAAAGAAGGGTCTGTCTAAATCATGATTTAGAAAACATAAAAGACATCATATAAGATCAGTTAGATCATGATTTAGACAGATCAAAAGATGTGGAATAAGAAAGATCCTCAGTTAAATCATGATTTAGACAGACCAAAAGCAGTTGTATAAGACAGATCCTCAGTTAAATCATGATTTAGACAGACAAAAAGCTGTGGTATAAGAAAGATCCTCAGTCAGTTCATGATTTAGACAGACCAAAAGCAGTTGTATAAGACAGATCCTCAGTTAAATCATGATTTAGACAGACCAAAAGCAGTTGTATAAGAAAGATCCTCAGTTAAATCATGATTTAGACAGACCAAAAGCAGTTGTATAAGAAAGATCCTCAGTTAAATCATGATTTAGAAAACATAAAAGACATCATATAAGATCAGTTAGATCATGATTTAGACAGATCAAAAGATGTGGTATAAGAAAAATCCTCAGTTAAATCATGATTTAGACAGACCAAAAGCAGTTGTATAAGACAGATCCTCAGTTAAATCATGATTTAGACAGACAAAAAGCTGTTGTATAAGACAGATCCTCAGTCAGTTCATGATTTAGACAGACCAAAAGCAGTTGTATAAGACAGATCCTCAGTTAAATCATGATTTAGACAGACAAAAAGCTGTGGTATAAGAAAGATCCTCAGTCAGATCATGATTTAGACAGACCAAAAGGAGTTGTATAAGAAGGATCCTCATCTAAATTATCAATATCGCTAGGAGAAGGTGAAGCTGTATCATCAAATCCTCCAGTTAAATTGAAAGGAGACATGTTCCCACTACCAATATCTGTTCCTGATAAAAACTCCATCTCTGCATCCATGGATGTATTTTCATTCTGAAATAATTAATAAAATAAGTTTGAACCTATGAGAAATATTCCACACCCAGTTGCAGCTGTATTCAAAATTACATTTACTTATATATATAACCATTTCAAAATAATGATACTAAGAATGCTATTTTTTGTCTTTCAGTATAATAAGACAAAGTAAGCTATATTCCCTTAAAAACAATCCTTCAGAAATTTGGAGATAAAGTTTTTTGAAAGTTTTCTTTGGAAATGAATTTTATAGTTTCAGTTTTAATTGCTTCTTCTGAGACTATTGATATTTGAAATAAATACTATTTTGATATACAGTATATATGCTAACACCTACCTCTGTTTTAGGATTAATAGTTAATGGACTGTCAGAAAAACCAGAGAATGGTAAAGTTTTAGAACTGTCTTCACCATCATAATCCTACAAAATATATTGCTTATATTTCATACATACTTCATAAATATCACTCATGACACATAGAAACATTGAGCTAAACAAATACTTTACCTGATATAATGGACTGATATTGACATTTGATAAATTGTAGCAGATCTGAATATCTTTCTGGTTACTATCTGGTAAGATTTCAGATCAGAGACTAAGGGATATGGATTTTACACATATATCACACTTACTGGTACCACAAACAGTTTGGTATTTGGTAGACAACAGTTTGAATTAAATAACTTCGAATTACTTTTTACGGGCCTTACTTTTGATCAGGAATTTACTGATCACTAACCTTGACTGAAGAAACAGACGTTTCACTAGGAGTAGCAGATCTACTGTGAACTATTGGAGCTGATGTTCTCCCTTTATCAGTTCTTAAAGATTGCATCTGTAGCTTCATCTTACTAATCATCCATTCTGGTACAGCGAATCCATTTAATTCATGCATCAATAACGCTCCGTCCCTGGAAAACATAGGAATAGATATTCATGTCAGAACCAAACCATCACTGATAAAGGCCAGAGCATATAATTTGGAAAGCCTCTTTTTGGATGAGTCTGTTAACATATAACTTGCTACAGAAAAATTATCTCCACTGTTCTCAACTTTTGGCTTGAACAGGTTCATAATTCAGCTTATGTATTTGTGAAATTGTGCTATAGTGTTGCATCTCTTCTTTGTACTTAGAGAGTGCAGATAGTAGGAAGTAGAACTGCATTCACTTACCTATATTCATCAGTTTCAGCTAGATCTTTTATATCCTCCACAATCAACATGTAAGCTTTCCCACCAGTAGCTGGCATCAGATGATGTTCGTATAACCATTGTTTATCATCTTGATCTCCTGAATACTGGTATCAAAACAGAAGATGAATACACATACTGTATAATTGTGTATATAATACTCATCCTTTCATGTACACCTCAAACAAAGACTGATGAGCTAAATTTGCAAATTAATAGGTGCAAAAAGAGAAGGACATAACATGCCATCAAATGTGCTGTTGTGATTTTGATCTTCAGACATCTCTTATTCATATAAATGTCAGATATAATATATTCTTCTACAAACTCTTTTATGTTATACAAAAATAGCAAAAATATACAAAAGTAGTAATACTGACACAGAAACAGATGCCTGTGAATACTGACCTTAAATACATCAGGATGTTTAATGTACAATCTTCCTCTAGTATTACCTAATCCTAATGCTCTAAAAATAATAACACAGATTCAAATCTTTATATCTTTTTATAATAGGTAATATGAAATCATAAATATAACAAACATATAGGTTCAAATTGTTAAGAAATGAATGTACGAAGTACAATCAGGCTGGAATTTTCTTGTCAAATATTAACAGTATTAATCATGGGGACTTTCTGGATATTATGCTGCATTGACAATCTCACTTGCAGAATTACCTGACATGGTCCTGAGAAGTGATTGGTATTTTCACATGTCCAATATGATTACTGATCAAAACATTTTATTCTACAAATGATAAAATTGAAACAAAGGCTTCATTTATCTAAAATAATATCAACTTACTTATTTGCTCTTGCCCCCATAACAAACAATGTATCTAATGCTAGTCTCTCTGGATCCCACTACAATAGAAAGATTTAAACTTACATTACTCAGATACATGCTGATATTATGATAAATGTACATTACCACCAATTGTGCACATGTATACTGACATAGAAATTGTGAGATAATAATATACTTTCAACTGCTTAGTAAAGTAGTGAACATTAACTGCCAATAGCCATTTTTAAAGTCTACACTAATGAAGTATATAGAATATAACTAAATAACTATAGTTGATAACTAGCAATTGCATTTAAGTCATTTCAATTATTTGTTCAAGGCTATCAAATCTAAGATCTTTACAGAGCCTAAAGCTTAATTTTCTTCTTCTGAATAATCAAGCAGGACGGGAATTTCGAACAAAATGAATGATTCCTACCTTAGGTCCCTCTCTTCTTACACTATCAACAGTTTTTATCTTAGACGGTGTAGAACTCCTGAAATTTGAGAAATGAAATAAAAAGAGTTTTTGAGGGTTTGCTTTTCTCCCTGCCAAATAATGCTATCCCTACTTTGTGTTAGACTCACTCCTGAGCATTTAAAATTGACAAACTACTCAAATAATTAAAATAAAAAGGGACCTGATTGAATTAAACTTGACTACTTACCCTGAAGCAAAAGCCCTACCCTTTTTCTGAAATATAAATTAATTTAAACCAAAGATTAGTAATATAGCTATACTCATGATATACTACTGAGTTTTACCATCTGATTTGAGCTCATCAACATCAATGTCTGAATACATACTCTCTGTTATAGAAAATGGTTAACCTACACAGTCTGTTGTAGAATATATACATTAGTAATATCATTTGCACATAACTAGACTTTACCTTTACTTTCTTAACAACTCCTATATCAATTCCCTTTTCACTATCACTATCAGAAAATCTTCTCTTCTTTATCAATCCCTATAGGGTCAAAAATAAATTAAAAAGATAGTGGACCAGAGCCATATACGCCCACCACGGCATGTCGATGGTAAATATTCAAGATTTTGGAGCAAGGGCATTAACTCTGCTTCTAACTGTCGAAAATAGCTCAAATTCGAACTTGATCTTCGTTTTATGAATATGTACACACATACCAAATTTCATTTGATTCCATCAAAAAATCTAGTTTTTAGAGCGTTTACAACCAAATGTTGACGGACGAACGGACGGGGGTGCTGACAATATACGTCCACATAGAGAGATGTGGGCGTATAATTACACCAATTCATCTGTTTAAAGTAAAATGATGACTGAGACAAGAATGTAAGAATGGAATGGAGTTTTACAGCTTACTTTTATGATCCATAGTATTGGGGAGAAGAGAAATTGAAAATGATCTATAGGTCTGTAGGTTTCAATTAACTCTAAGATATCCACAATAAGAAATGGTTGAGTAAGACTCTAGTTTCATCGTTGATTAATAATAATAATGGCCACGTATTCTCAAAACAATCTTAAAGCTAGGATGTCCCCTAGAATAAATGTTACAAGATATGAACCTAGGACATTCTAGAGTTAAGATTATTTTGAGTATACGTGGCCTGGTATATCAATTTAAGTATTCAAAGACTGGAAAGTGGAAACTTACTCTTTTACCACTATTGCTACCAGTATCTGATATATTGTCTGGATAATCTCGACTAGGTGATACACTACGCCTAGTTTCTACAATATACATCTTCTTAGCCTAAAAACATGAATTTTTTTGTTATCAATGGAAATCAGTGTGTAATGTGAATAAACCTAAGAACCACAGGATTACCTTCATAACAATCAATCAAGTTACCAAAATTAACAACACTAAATATTACTTGATTTCAGTTGATTGCTATGAAATAAATAAAACTAACTGACCTCCTCTAGAATTTGTCGTCTGACAGAATTAAGATGTTCATCTGTAACTGAAGTTGGTCCTGTATTCTCTTTAATATTGGCTATACCAACTTTAAAAAATTTCTACAAATAATAAGAAAAAAATAAAAATAGAAATTTGTTTGAACAAGATTTTCTAAAACTTAAGTAACAATGCTACTTGTTACGGTGGCTGATTTAACATGGTTGGAAATTGAAAAAAAAAAATTGAGTTAAATATCTTATTTTTCTGCTCCAAATTGAGATGACATTTGAAATTGAAGATATATATGTAAAATGCTAAATACAATCTTGCCGCAATACTTACATAAAGAGCAAAATATATTACCTCTACATATTTTTGAATGACTTCATCAAGTTCTTTGTTCATACTTTTCTGTAAAGTTTGTCTTAACAGATCCAGAGATTTACCTGCTCCTGTTATAGAACACGCTCTAAAATTGATCATAAAACATTTCCAGAACGACATAATGAACACAAATCAATACGATCAATCCTAGCTATTCCATAAAAGAGGTCATACTTTACTCATAAAATCTGTTTGCGGTCAGAAAAATATTGCATCAGCTTAAACACTTTCTTTTCAGGAGAGTTTTCGTGTTTATCAAAATCAAATTTTTCCATTTATTTCACTTCAGAACAGAGCTTAAAAAGGGCCCATTTGAAGGACAAGATGATTTTTCAGAGACAAATAAAGATTCGATAATTAACTTACTTTGCTCTCTGTACAGCTACTGATTGTGCTCTATAGGCTGATCTATATGTTGAAGTACTGACTGGGAAGTTTGCTAAATTCTTCAATCTCATATTGAATTGTCCAACCTGTAATACAATAGAGTAGTGTTATAGCTATCACTAAGATAATCGGTATGTATCAAAACTGTTATTCATTAGTCTCAAAATACAACAAAATCAATGAAAAACACAAGGAAAAAAAAACAACTATAAATTTTGAATGTGAGAATCTAAACCCAAACAAAGTCAATCATTTGGTAGCTTATGGTGTCCATGGTTTCCATAAAATGATTGTAAAGAGGTATGACATCAAATTAATATGGTGCAAATCGTTGCCATAAATATACCGATAAAGTACTAACAATCTGAAACCGCAAAAGGTAACCTGAAATCTGTAACAACATATTGACCAAATATTGGTAGCAGGTAATGAACTTTTCACATGAAAAGTGGCATCAGGTGTCTAGAAGCACACCTTGCCTGGCGCCACACCAGTGTCATCAGTGTTTTGATACACATACACATAAACAATTCACAATCCCTTTAAGAGTTAAAGGTTCACTCACCCACGGAGTCAATTTCTTGCTTTCTTCTTCTATAGCCTGATAATCCCCATATTTTTTTTCTGGAGTCGTTAAATTCTTCTCTGGATCCTCTGGCATCAACCTGGGCATTCCACCTTCTATCTTAACATCCTCATGCCGCCTCAAGTGGCTGATATCAGACCTTGATCTAGGGTAGGTAGCAGTTGGAGGGGTACCCATGGCTTCTTCAATTTCAGTCCCAAATGAAGGGATGTTAGGGATTGGGGAGAGCTTAATTCCAGATTTAGGGAACGTGAAAGGATTGATGTTTTGTGGAGGTTTAACAGGTGCTGGTGCATGGTGTTGAGGCTCAGATTTCACTACATCTTTCTTAATATCAGCCACTATTGAAATCTGTTCAGACAATCCTGGTGGAAAATTGATGGCCCTGGATAACATTTCTTGAGTAGAAGCATCCAGTTTACCTTCAGGTATCCTGATGACTCCACCATGAGCTTCAATCTTGGGAAGATTCAGTTGAGTCTGCAGCAACATGGTAGGAATTCCCATTGGAGCTGTTACATTAGGTGGTGGTTGATGCTGAGCTGATGATGCAGGAATCTGTTGAACCATTGGTTGAGCTATCATGGAAGATAACTGCGACTGTGGCACACTAGTAGAGTGATGTGGCGATTCAGAATAAGAAAATGAAGTATGTTGACCAACTGGTTGGGGGATCGTTGACAATGACGATGATGTTGCTGGTGATGAGCTATGTTCTAGTCTTCTTGCTTTGTGTTTCAAAGGAAGCATTGATAAATCTATAGGAGGAACAGATGATGGACTCAATGTTACATTCAATGGTGGATGATGAACCAGATAAGAACTGGGAACCCCAGTGGACATTGGTGGAGAAGCCATTTTAGGAGGTGGTGGTGGGGTCGCTCTTCTTTGGAAGTCTTTCTTTGGATGAGGTGCCGGAGATGTTCTTTCTGGAACAGGAGATGTTCTATCTTTCATAGGAGATGAACTCCTTATGTGTGATGAGCTAGGAGAATGGCCCTGATGGACTGCTCCCATATAAATCCTTTCAAGATGCCTGCCCTCTTCTACACCCTGTTGTCTCAGTAATCTTTCAGTCAGTTTATGTTCAGTTGGGTATTCTCTGCTAGTAAATGGAATACTTGTACTCCCATATTGAGAGCTTTCTCTCAATTCTTGCTCCTTTTCCCTCTCCATAGCCATGACCAGATGCTGTAGATTTGATGGAATTGAATGTCTTGGTAAGCTATCAGGCTCAGAAGAAGTGATCCTAAAATTTGATGTTGATGTTTTGACTGAAGGTACAGGTAGGTCTTCAGTGTACCTGAAAGGCTGCACATGCTGTTCTGGTCTCACATATGGTCCAGACATTCTGGGAGGACCAGGTGACTCTCTTAAATGCTCAGATCTTGGAGGTGTTGTAGGGAAATTTGGAGACAAATGTGGCAGATTTTGTGGGAGTTTTTGGGGTTTGGGTGAAAATCTTCCCTGAGGAGAAAGTCTTATCATTCCTGGATTATAATCTGTTGAAACCTTGATTCCCAAAGGATTGGGGTAAAAAGCTTGCATTGGTGGAGTGCTTCTGTTGACGCTGCCTGGAGATGGGTGTCTAGCAGGGGAAGGAACTCTGACTGGTGAAGACTGTGTTGTGTCCCGTAGTGTTGGATGTGGTTGAAGTTTTCCAGTGAGAGCTGAATGAAGTTTAGATGTGGAAAAACTTTCTTCAGGAGGAAGAGCTGATACTACTTGAGATGTAAGCCGAGAGGGAGAAATTCGTGGAGCAAATGAGGACCTTCTCATGGATAAGTCCTGCTCACTTTGATGATCTTGTGGAAAGTACTGTCCAGTGGCATGTCTTTGACCATGGTCTGCTACAGGAGACCCAGTCTTTTTTGGTTTATATGGTTTGGGTCTAAAACTTGGCTCGCCTCCTGTATGAAAGGTAATAGAAATAATCCTTTTACTTTTAGCTTGAAAAGTCAAAAGACAAGGTTTCTTAAAAAATCTGGTATATCTCAATGTGGAATACATTACTTGAAGGGACAGGTGAGTAATTCTTTTTGACCAATCATACTTTAGTCTCAGAAACAATTTTCTAAGCTAAGCCATTCAATAATAGTGTTCACAGCTCACCGTCGAAATTTGAGCCTTCAAATCCACGTGTGTCCAGAATTTTAAGATACTCTGTGATTTATAGAAAAGACATATATATATAGAATTAGTAAAATTCCTAGTTTAAGATATTTTTGAAGAAATCATTCAATTTGCATACATTTCTAGTACTTTGAATACTATTTACATATTTTCAAGACTCAAATCAACCCCCAACTTGTCCCTTTCAGACAACTTCACTTAAAATCGTTTGTAAACCAGGGACCTTTATGCAGTCTGGCAATTTAGAATATAAATTACAAAAATTGTCATTTCTGTCAAGTAAAGGTAGTAATACACATTAAAATTCAAACAGATATGCTAATATTAATAAAAAATAAAATAATCCCCAAAAAAGGGTGTGGCACATATAGGACAAAGTAGGTTTTATTGACAATATTTCAGGTTACCTTCTACATTTTTATTTTTTTTAACTTTTGGTTTCTTTGCCTTTGAACTTGGCACTTGAGCTTCATATCTGAAAGAGATAAATATACTTTTAAATACCTTGCCCTCTTAAAGATATATTCTAGAAGACTGTATGGATGTAATATTCACTACCGAATTAAGAAAATTATTACTATCTATCTGGGGTCTGTCTATCAATTATTAGTGAGCATGTGTCATTGACACTGTTAGGCTACTAATTAAGTCATTAGGATTAATGTAGACTAACTTATTTCACAATCATCAATTCGACATGCACTCACCACTCAAGTTATTGTCTTGATTGCCAATGAATCTCATACTGAACTTGGCCTAAGCCTAAGGCAATGGCTAATTCTGGGAGTAAAGGCAACAAATGATATGAAGTGTTGCATCATATTTTTTTGTTCCAGGTGGAGCACTAATGAAATAGTGTTATGTGCTATTTTTCAGCATTTGATTGGGCTAACCAAAACGGGCAACGCCATGCAGTGTGCAATTTTGCAAGAACAGCCAGCCTTATGAAGACGGATATTAAAACAGGATCGTTATAATCAATGCAATAATCGTAAATAAGGGCCGATTTAATAAGTATTCTAAACTAACGAATTTGCAAGGTACAAAGAGTCACATACTGTCCAGGAGAATCAACAGCGTAGTTGTAAATGTCATTTGGATTTTGTGCTGCTCTATTTTCGTCCATATTGTAAACATTGGCTGCGGATTTAAAATTGACTTTTTATAGAATAATGTTAAAATTGATTTATTTCATTTCCCTTATCAATGATAACTAATGTAAGATGGATCAAGAATTAGAATATTAGAAAATAACTAAGGAAGAATAATATTTCTTTTCCTTTTTTAACCAATCAGATCTAATATTGCATTCACCTCTTTCCTCAAACATGGCTGCGCGCAGTGAGTCGATTTCATTTGACAGGTTAAATATTTTCTTTTCTCTAAGCGATTTCTGTACTTTTAGTTTACTTTAATGGTAGACAGATAAAGAATCATTACGTTTTATTTATTTCTTTCAGGAAAGTTTTGACTTCGTTATCCTTAGAGAATCTTATAATATAGTCCCTTTCCACTCATCATGTACGATGTAGCATAGCAGCTGTTGACGTTGTGGACACTGTTACTGTTTTTTACCGATATACATGGTTTTCATACTTTGAAAATTTAAATCTTGTATA
Source organism: Lottia gigantea (assembly GCF_000327385.1). Lineage (NCBI taxonomy): Eukaryota > Metazoa > Mollusca > Gastropoda > Lottiidae > Lottia > Lottia gigantea. Next base: position 87,122 of record NW_008708594.1, on the reverse strand, counting down.
ACAATTTGAGTACTCCGACCTATTCAACCAATTACTCGTATAATAGTACAGTTTACAAAGTTTTTCGTTTTCATCCGCAGAAAAAGGAACATTGAACTTGTATAATATAAAATTTTACAATTTTTTTTTAATCTGACTGATTATATAATGTTAGGTACCAAAAAGTCAAAATGACCAAATATATCACCCACAATATGTAGATCTAAAATGAATCCCGGAATTCCAATCGCTAAAGCTCTTATGCCCAGAACATCTAGAAATATTGTTATATTCTTCATCTCAATCTTAAATCAGTTATGATGTTAAGAGTACTTATACCTTGGCATTATCAGTCAGCCTAAATACTGAAGCAGATGCATGAGGCAACAAGCTTCGAGACCCCCAACAACCTTTCTAATGTTTTCTTTTCAGTGAAATAAATGAAGAAATTGAAGTTTTAAATCATATTTATATAGATGAATTAGATGTAGAGTATGATGAGAGGTATTTCATTTTCATTGTAAAATCTTTATTATTTAGCAGCTCAGCTTACAGTTTTTTTTTAATTGAAAATTTGTGATAAATTTTTTACATTTAAATAGGCCTATAGATTGTTTTAGCACTCAGAGGAAGTCAACAGTGAGAATAATCCTAAGATAATCTCATTATGATTCAGGTGATCTCTTTCCTTAGTTTTGTTAAAATTGATTATTGAGAAATTGAAAAAATGTTTCAGTGAGAAAGTGAAGACAATCCGAGTGATATTACATCCTTCAACATGTGAAGATACTAGTGTACAATATGTCTGTCTAACATTAGTCTGTGATATACCACCTTCAGTAAGTAAATATTGTATCAAAGTTATCATTGGTAGTTCATTTTCCCACACATTTAGGTCTTTCTCTGTATCACATTAGATCATTTTGGAAAATTTGGTCCCAATTTTTATCCGGTGCTAAACTTTTTATCATTGTGTTATAGACTGTTTGCTTATCTTGTAAATCTCTTCAGCAGTAATGATTTTTATACATACATTTCTCTTTCTCATGCTGAAATTCCTAGTCTCTACTTGTAACCTAGGTAAGTGCGTGTATAGAAAAGTATCTTCTATAATACATATAACCTATATCCACAAGATATCAACAATTAAAAAGATGCGTTTGTAAACTTGTCAGCTATATTTTGAAATTTTCGTAGCAAAAAATACTGTTTCTATCCATTACACTCAATTAAAGTTTTTGTCAAAGAAGAATTACTGTTGTTTACTTAAATGATAAACATAGTTCAATAAGAATTTATAAATTTGTGCTCAGTTGGAACTAGTACTCACTTGCAGACCTTGTTATTTTGTCATTTATGTTTATAGTATCCACATGATGTACCTGATATTACTATTCGTAATCCTAGAGGGCTGGCAGAAGAAGAAGTTAAAAGGTATCAACAATTTAATTCATGTACATTGTACACTCATACATTTTTATACAAACCATAAATTTTTCTGTAGGTTTTATCTAAAGTATAGCCAGATCTACACATAGTAGCTCCGTATGTTGAAATATAATATAAATCAGTACCATTTTGAGCACTTCACACTTAGATTCAGTTGTTTTCCTTTATATTAAACCAGAACATAGTGTAAAAAGTCACATAAATTAAACCAGTTACTTTGTTTTAAATCTAAGTAATGTGAGAAGCAGTATTTTATTTACAAAGATATGAAAAAAATTTGGGTACAGGCTTTCAACCTACTATATAACCCTTTTAACTGGTATTTGTGCCTTCAAAAGCAATGATCTTGGCACCACCAATTTTTCAAGGGATGTAACTCATGCTGAATTTGGGTGAAGAAATGACAGTTTTCCTGTGTGTTCACTTACTCCATTTCTTGATTTACTTGCTCTTTCCAGTATCCATGATGATGTTATACAATTGGCTGAAGACAGAAAAGGTGAACCAATGTTATTTGAACTTATTGAGGTATGTAAGTTTTATAGATCTAAGGGAATGTAGCTGTTATTATATATTTATTGACCAGCTGTTTATCTTTAATCACACGTGATTTGATTTCAATGTGACTTTTTTATTCTCAAAAGTGTAATGGATAGCAGAAATTGAGCGTAGAATCAACAAATTTTTGTGTAAGCTTCTTCAATTTCAAAGATCGTTTCATCTTTTCTAGCTAGCTAAAGAAAGTTTAACGGAAGGAAATATACCACGATGTGAGTGTTGTATTTGTCTGGAACATTTTCACGAGGGTGATGTATTCACAAAGACTAGCTGTTATCATTATTACCATCAACATTGTCTGGGACGTTATGTTAAACATGTTCTATCTAAACAGAAAGATGATAAGGAAGAGGAGTCGGATAATGAGGTAGGACTATTAATAATCTACTGTCTGACTGTCGATGTTTACAATGTCACTCATGCCATTGAAAATTTTATTTTGAATAATTGTGCCATGACAGATGAAATTCAATTCTGGGCTCAGTGTGATCTAAAGGCCCAATATTTCACGTAAGTGTCCAACCTGATGTGTGTTGAGACTTGTGTTAACTCAGGTTTTATTGGATTGACACAAACGCATTAATAAGATACAAGATAAGATTAAGTAGTCTACTGCCCAATGCCTGTGACAGGTAAAATTAATATTTGCATGTGATTATTCAACAGAACAGGGACATTGTATTTAAACTTTGAGTAGACCCTATAATATTAGGACCCTCTTAGACTGCTTTTGCCAGAAACACTCAGGATTGTCCTCGATTTAGACACATTTTGAGGTCTGGTTATTTGTTTATTATTACAGGTGTGTTGTCCAGTTTGTAGAACACCTATAGACTATAACCTGAACGAACTGTGTGATGCCCCACCCCCTATAGAAGACACCCCAACATTTGAAATATCTGAGTCTATCAGACAGGCAGTAGGAAAGATGAGAGATTTGTATATCAAACAACAAGAAAATGGTGGAATTATTGACCTCGATTTTGAAAAGAATAAATTTCTTATAAATGAGGTAATTTTAATATTATACTCTAGACTCTTGTTTTACCTACTACTATAGTTGATTTGTTCGTGTGAGGCTCTTTTTTAGCTGACCAGGGTAACCCTGTTAGAAAATCGCTAGATGCCCAAATCAAACAGCAAAATGTATATCATCCATCTGTAAAGTTTCTTACTCTGTTCTGAAAGCCTACTTTTATCTTATTGAGTTTTTAATTTTGTTTATATAAATGAAATGAATGGAGTTTTACATACTACTAAATTTTGTTTTAGGACACAGTGTTGGATTTACCAAATACTGAAGAAACCAGCCAAGATGTAGTGGATGGTGCAAAAACAGATTTAGATACCAAGAAAATAACAATGCCTACCTCTTCTAAAGACAGAAGATTTTATGATTCCAGATCCAGGCATCCGCAAGACAAACCTCATCATTCTTACAGAGACAAATATTACAGGAATGATGGGAACGACAGGCACAGGCATAGGGATGATAGGAGCGACAGGCATAGCAACAGGGATGATAGGAACGACAGGCATAGCAACAGGGATGATAGGAACGGAAAGCAGAGCTACAGAGATAAGTACTACAGGGATGATGAGAACTTTAAACAAAGCTACAGGGATAAATATTTCAGGGATGATAAGAGTGACAGAGGGGGTTACAAAAGGAGTGAACAGCAAAGTAATGAGGATAAATATTACAGGGATGATGGGAACGATAGGCAAAGGCACAGGGATGATAGGAAAGACAGGCAAAGATACGGGGATGATAGGAATGGAAAGCAGAGCCCCAGGTATGAATATGATGGAAAACATAGGGAAGAGGTTAGATATTACATGAATGATGGGTATGACAGGCAAAACTACAGAGACAAGAATGACAGAGATGATAGGAACTCTCAACAAGGCTACAGAGACAGACATGATAGGAATGGCAGCAAGCATAGCTACAGAGATGAAAGAAGGAGTGGCAAGCAGAGGCCTCACCATGATAAAGAAACTAGAAAGGAATCACCAAGAGACGACACCGTATTTAAAGATTCAAGTGGAGGCACTGATGACAGTGATAGAGCTAGTCAAAGGGACACAATCCCACAGAGACAAAAACAATCGGAAAAATCTGATGAAAGTCAGTCGAAAATGTCCAATGATGATGTGACACCAAAGGAAATGGCTGAAGGAAGTAGGTCATTCTCTGCAAGAGGTAGAGGGCGTGGTCGTCGCGGTAACTATGGTAAAGGCCAAGGTCATAATAGAAATGGTCCAGATAAAGAACCAAATAGAAATGGGGATAAAAATAATTCAAATAGTGTAGAAACTAACAGAGACCATCGTGGACGAGGAAGGGGTCGGGGAAGGGGGAGAGGGAGAGGTCAAAGTTCATACAGTGAAAAACCATCGTCAGTCAGTGATTCTTCTACCTCTGTGAAAAGTGAAAACGCACAAAACTCTGAATCAAAACCAATGTCTTTCAATAATAACAATAATAATAATAGTGATATAACTAGTGCTAAACGTCCACCGCCTGGCTTTAAACAATTTGAAAAGACTTCTGTTGACAATAGGGTAAAACCTCCACCTGGCTTCAACAGCTGATACAGGTTAGAAAACTGCAGACATAGACAAAAAGTCTTAAAGGGGTTGTGATATTTAATGCTCCGAGATATATCAGTAGACTGACAATTGGAATGTTGCTATCATTATCCCAAAATCTCTTAAAAAGTCTTTGAAACCTCCTAGCGATATCTTTGAAATATAAGACAGTATATACGGGCAATAAGGCATTTAAATGAACAGTTTTTTGATTACGGCAAATGAAGTTTAAACAACCATCGATTACTTAATGAAATAAATAATACATACTACACATTGTTAGCTGTACGGTACTGCTGATTGACATGTCTGCCCAAGGAAATAAAAGCTTTGAAACGTTGTTTAAAGTACCGTATATTTGCGTGTATAATGCGCAGATTTTTTACAATAAAGGGGCTAGCCAAAGCCAAAGTGGGGGTACGCATTATAAACAGTGACTAATTTCAAAATTGCAGATTCCCCTGTCAATATATTGATAATTTGATTAAAATGCAGATATATATGCTTCTTTTTGTGACTTTTTTTTCTCGGAAATGTAGCCGTAGGTTTTAAAAAAAAATAATTAATTGAATGAAGATGTAAAATTACAACATATTATACACTTCTATTTAAATTTTAGATGGGATCAATCCTTCAAATCAGTATGGGACCGACCTATATAATGAGAATTTTTCATTGTGGTCTTAGCTTGGAAAAGAGTTCGGTCCCTTTAGACAACTATCACCATGCAAGTTCTATTGGGACACAGATTTTTGTTCAATAGTAGCTCATTGTTTTCATCTCAAAAACAACGAGTTGGGTGGGGGTTATGTTTTCATCTGTGATGACAATAAAAGATAAGTCTCGGAAGGACTTATTGATCCCTTAATATAAGAAAAATTGGTTTCTTAATATGAAAGGTGACCTCGAGTCCTTTAAATGCCGTTTAATGGTCAGTAATGGTCACTGAATTAGTTTTGAACGGTTAAAATTGAAGACCCACAAATAGCTCCTCACCCCATTGACGTTCACATCGTTTGGTCACAGAGAAAGAAAGAGTCAATGGTTATTGGCAGTTAATAGAACGAAACTGGTGTCAGCACAGATCCTTGATGCTCAGAAAGAAACAAGCACTGAAGTCAGAGTTAAAAACCCGAGAAAAGTAATTATATTCATCAATGAGTTCATCAATAGATAAGTGAAATAAAATAGGTCATTAAACAGATCCCTGCAGTACACCCTTATTGGCATTCTGAAATTTCATCAGTGGACTCACTACCATAGGGACTGGTTGAAACACGTCCACGGGCCCACACCCCACCGTATGAGAAAATATGGTTTCTCAATAGGAAAAGTGAGTCTCTTAAATGTCGTTTTTATGGTCAGTAATGATCACTGAATGAGTTTTTGGGTGGCTTAACGATCCAGTAACCTTGGTTAAAAGATCTACAAATAGCCTCTCGCCTCATTGACGTTCACACCGTTTGGTTACAGAGAATGAAGGAGTCAGTGGTTATTAACAGTCTAATAGATTAGAAACTGGTGTCAGCACAGATCCGTGTGGTGTACCGTAATGAGTTCTCATAAACACACAAGCAATGAAGTCAATGTTAAAAAATATTCACCAAAAAGTTCATCAATTAATAAGTGCAATAAAATAGGTCCTAATATAACGCCCTGCTGTACACCGTTATTGATGTTTCGAAATTTCACATCCTTACAATTCCTTTGTAAACCAATTTTAATTGAAAGATTATCAATAAATAAACTCAAATGGATTTTTGTAAGTTGACATTGAATAGGAAAACACTTTCCTTTCAGAAATTGCATTCAAATATGTCCTCAAAAAGTGTCCTCTGTAAAAGCACATTTTAAGTTTTTATGTGGGTTCAACTCTATAGTTTAATCAATGCAAAGTCGTATTGAGACTATAAGTTTGTTCGTTGTGAAATTTTAATGTGTGAAGATAGTAATATTTGTATGTTTGCAGTGGCGGAGCCCAAAGGGATATTCGCCCCATCCCTCCTCTAGGACGTAAACCTGGCTCAGGTACTATATGTTTGGTAAAAGTCCATTAGTGGTCACAATACCAACTATTACTCTTCATTTATCTTTACAGTGTATTTATTTTCACACTGTATGTGTCCATCTAAGCATATTATCTTATTAATAAGATCAAATATCATTACGTCCGTATTCAATACCTTTATTCGTTAATTCTTGTTATACAACCCGATGTTTACACCTCGATTTAAAAGTGTCGGTGACCTATTCGGACAAATATGTAACCCTCTACGTCAGAAGGCTGATCAGCGGCTCGGTTTACCTGTGTGGGATTTAAAGCTACATTTACAACTGTTGAACGTGACCTCGAGGTTGATCGCCTAAAACTAATTGCATAGTCCTTTCACATTCTTATTATCCTCGCATCGTGTCATATTTTTCATTAATCCTCCAAAAAAATACCATAATCCATCTATCTCTCTATGTTTCTTCAAATGGCTATTTTTCTAATCATGCTTGGTTAAGCGTAAACTAGGTTGTTTTCCACCTTAAGCTTATGAAACAGTGTGAAGATGACATTGAGTTGTCAAACTATTCAAATGATACTGATATCAGTAATTTGTCTTAATTCAAACACAATAGGATCAAATATATACCTTGATCCTGAAGAAGCTGAATGATATATGTACAAACAAGGGCGACAATCGATAAAAGGAAGCCTATTCCCTAATCTTATCAAAATATTTTTTGTTTATCCAATAAAAAAAACAACAACTATGAAATGAAGTGGAGTTTTTTGTTTGCCCTTCTTTTTCTGCAATATAACATCTAAATTCTAATATTTGATATGAAATAAAAGTCCTACAATAACCTACTAGTGTTGCCCATTTTGTCCAACACAACTAGGAGCAAGTCAGACTTTCATTTGATTTGATTTAATTTGAATATCTTAATTAACTATTATTACGATGTAATTGTGTTGGTTGAGGCATTTAAGGGAGATAATTGTCCTGATAAATGACGAAAAATAGCCGACGGTCTTCGATTATAGTGAATAGCGAAGATAGAAGTATCCACAAATCAAATTCGATCAGATCAGTCAATATATTAAAATTTTTCAGTTGATTAAAATGTCTACAGATATATGATGATAGTGATAATGTCAAAAAACGGGCATGATTAGATCAACCAGCAAATTTTACATTGGTTGAACAGATAAGTTCACTGACTAAATTGGTAGTTTGTATTGGTTATCATTGACCCATGAAGGTGGACGATCCATCGTTTCAGATGACCAATCAAACATCGTTCTGATAAGAAGCATTGTTTATTGTGCTTACTTTCACAACTTAAGGTTACTGACCACACAATAATAAAAGTTGCTTTGTATCCCGCATTTATCCTTGAGAACTTATCTAAGAAAAACTGCATGTTTTAAAATAAGTAAATTGGTATGTTTATACATGTGTTGCACCATTAAATTTTTGATACACTTTGAAAACAAAAACTTTTCAGCGTCCGGGTTTTATTTCTATTATATTAATAGAGATCTTTATATAATCATGTTATCAAATAAGTTTCATAAAATGAAAGTGGAAATAATAAAACATGAAGAGTAGTTAGGTTATAGAACCTAATTCTAATTAAAAAAACAAAACAAAATTAAAACAAAACCATGTGCGACTGCTCGAATATAGAAATAAAGCTGTATTTCAATACCGTACTAAATAGAAAGATAAGGCCTGTAATGCATGTTATTCATTTTTAAAAACAAACCAATTATTTATATTATGAGCAGTACAGTTCGAGTACATTGAAATATGTACAATAGAACGGGGTGGAACGTTCACTATTGAATAAGCATTAAACATTAAACAATAAGACGAAAACTTTGCAGCTTTTGAAAGTCATTGAGTGTATAGAAAACGAAAACCTCTTAAGAAGTTTTTGTTGCAATTAACCTAAAACTGCACATATATGAAACACGATTTTTGTGTGGCAATTAGCCTATCAGTACACCAATGTACCTTGACGGTGAAGAATGTTTTCAAGGACTTAAAAGACATTCACTGCTCCACTTTGCATTGTGTAATGAAAATTATCTAGCTAGCTGTTTGTATGAGACGTTAACACGAAGACCTATCGCCGTTTTGACACAAATATCAGAAACTAAATGAATGAAAGAGATTGTAAAGAGGTTTTCTAAATTTGTACGTGTATCGGGGACACTGATAGCATCAATTTGCACCATTCAAATTTTCAGTCAGCCGACGTCTGTGGTTCCTGCAATTCCAAACTAAGTTGGATGACGACACTAATCTCGAAATATGCTGTATCACAAGTGACTTCATCAAAACCGGAATGCAGGAACCACAGACGTATGTATGACTGACTGAAAATTGTAATGGTGTGAAATGATACCATCAGTGTCTCCGATACACATACAATTTCTAGAAAAGCTCTTTACAATCCTTTAACATTCAAAATTTTAAGATTCTATTAAAAAGTCGAATCTGGAGCAGAAAAGTTGAACGTAAATCTCCATTTTGTCTACACAATATATTCTATAAAGAGGGTTTTGACGTCTGTAATAACCTATATTATGCTGATAGATATTATCGGCTATAGTTTACCGTCAACCATTGATGTTGTACAGATGGGTATTCAGATAAAAAACACCGTCAAATATGAATAACTTATCATTAACTAGGAATAAATATGTATCGTGAATATCATCTCCATGAAAAATGTTATTTATAGTAGTATTAAATATGCCTCTAAGAAAAGCCCTGGGATATCGGTACATGGGTCCTCTTCGTCTGACCTTCCAACATTCTTGACAATTTACAAACTTCTAGAAAGTCACCATCGGTTATGTGGTTCATAAAGTCATTGTTTTAGCCCATTAGGCAGCCTCGGCACCAGTGGGGGTACAGGGAGAGGAGGAGGGGGGTGCTCTAGAAAAATGTTTTGATTTTATTAATGTACCTCTCTAATATTACGGAAGTTGGTAAATGGAACGATTCGATTGGATTTTACGCTAGTGAATACAACCAATCAGAGCCATCAGAGCCATCGACTAAAAGACTGAAAACGAATAAGCCAAATAAGAAAAGTACAAAGTGTTCAAAATATTTTATGGTAGACTACAAAGCACACGGAAAACAGTCATCTTGATGATTGCTTTATCCCGAAAAGCGCTCACAGATCCGCGCCTTGTTCGTAGTCATACCTGTGCGTTCACCTGTGAAATTCTGTACCGAAAATCACTCTCGTGTGTTTACATCTGCTTTTTTGTATCCTAATTTTAAAAATCCTATATTATGACAATAATCGGGCTTTTAGGTCAAGTAGGCAGTAAGAGTATGTGTAAATAAAAATACATAAAGAAGCACATGTACAAATACACTTACAAATATCTTTAATTGAATACAAATTATGGGTATAATATTATATAATAAACCCAGTAGCGGGACCAGCCTTCCGGAACTGGGGGTACAAATAGGGGGCAGACTACTAATTGGACATGGGAGACAACTGTTGGGTTGAGATTCAAAATGCGACAGCGCTGTAGAATCCCGACAACCGCAAGCATCCAATCGAGAGTCTGAAGGGGTATACAATTTTGGAAATATGAAATGAATTTGGTGCATTCTGACGCACATTTTCGGGCAAATTTCTTGAAATAGAGTGGGGATTAGAACTGAGGCACAACCATTTTTTTATTTGTTTGGAGGCAAATGCACCCCCCCTTTTTTCCATTCTCACTGACGCCGTCACTGAATATCAGAATATGTAGCTCTTGAGATATTTTTTTTCTCCTTGAAGCTGCCACTTTTTTCAGCTTGAAGATGTTTACTTTACGATAGTTATATATTGAATGCTCTTACATAACTCCATCTGTTTGAGGTCATTGTCGTCAAGTATCTTCAAATTTTGTCCGAAATGTCAGACCGGAACTTCGGGTTATGTTATTACATTTTTCTATCGGGTTTTACTCTAGCATGTAAATCTCATATTTGGGACAGATATCATCAATTTTCATGAATCGGCAAATCAATACGCTTAACCGTTGCAATTTACGTTTTGTTTTGTAAATATAATCACACATACAAAACTCACGAATAATATACAATTACGGCTAACTGCTCTCAGTTGGGCAGTTGGATTAAGATGCTGCTGTTTTGGATAACGATTCCTTATTGCACACTGCAAGGAGTTGTACAACTTTGTCAGCCAAATAAATAGTAGAAAGAACATTTCCTGCATTCCATATGTTACATTTATATGTCTATCGGGGACACAGATAGCATAGATTTGCACCATTTTAATTTTCAAACATTCATGCAGGAACCACAGACGCCTGATTGAAAACTGGAATTGAGCAAATTGATGCTACTAGTGTCCCCGATAGATATTAATTTTTACAAAAAAATTCTTTGCAATCCCTTTAGGACTTCTTAAGTAATGTTGGGTGGTTTCAGACAGATGAGACAGATGACAAGTTAAATATTTGCTGAAAGTAAAAAAAAGGAATTTCATTCATGTAACGGGTTTAAAAGCGAACACTCAAGAGGTGAACATACAAAATTGAAGAAAAAATGTATGCCCTTGAAATTGTATATACAAATTATGAGAATCGTTTTTTACTACTAATGTTTAACGACATATTTCCCCTGTGGTTTTAAACCCAGTAAACCTAAAAAGTAAAACTTTGGCCGATCTTTGAAAATGGGTCAATTACTTGCTAAACTGGAGTTCAATCATAAAATTGAAAAGATAATAATGATAGAATTTGTATCAATGATATGATATGGCTATCAACGTAATAAATTTGATATTATCTCAGAAATTTCGCTAAATTTAGGTTTATTTTCCCTCTAGCTACATTTGATCTTATTACCCTTCAAAACGAAATCTTGTTCCATCTGTAAAATGACCATTGACTTCTATTGAATAGTTGACTGATATCTATGTCTCAAATCATGTAAAATCAAGTTGAACAATCTTGAATTGGTTCATTAAATTTGTTAAACATGTAAAGTACATGAGTCTGTTTGGAATACACACATTAAAAGTACAAGAGTCTGTTTGGTACATACACATTAAAAGTACATGAGTCTGTTTGGTACATACTCATTAAAAGTACATGAGTCTGTTTGGTACACACACATTAAAAGTACATGAGTCTGTTTGGTACACACACATTAAAAGTACATGAGTGTGTTTGGTACACACACATTAAAAGTACAAGAGTCTGTTTGGTACATACACATTAAAAGTACATGAGTCTGTTTGGTACACACACATTAAAAGTACATGAGTCTGTTTGGTACACACACATTAAAAGTACATGAGTCTGTTTGGTACACACACATTAAAAGTACAAGAGTCTGTTTGGTACACACACATTAAAAGTACATCAGTCTGTTTGGTACACACACATTAAAAGTACATGAGTCTGTTTGGTACACACACATTAAAAGTACAAGAGTCTGTTTGGTACATACACATTAAAAGTACACTAGTCTGTTTGGTACACACACATTAAAAGAACACGAGTCTGTTTGGTACACACACATTAAAAGTACATGAGTCTGTTTGGTACACACACATTAAAAGAACACGAGTCTGTTTGGTACACACACATTAAAAGTACATGAGTCTGTTTGGTACACACACATTAAAAGTACATGAGTCTGTTTGGTACATACACATTAAAAGTACATGAGTCTGTTTGGTACACACACATTAAAAGTACAAGAGTCTGTTTGGTACACACACATTAAAAGTACATGAGTCTGTTTGGTACATACACATTAAAAGCACATGAGTCTGTTTAGTACTCACACATTAAAAGTACATGAGTCTGTTTGGTACATACACATTAAAAGTACATGAGTCTGTTTAGTACTCACACATTAAAAGTACATGAGTCTGTTTAGTACTCACACATTAAAAGTACCTGAGTCTATTTAGTACTCACACATTAAAAGCACATGAGTCTGTTTAGTACTCACACATTAAAAGTACATGAGTCTATTTGGTACATACACATTAAAAGTACATGAGTCTGTTTAGTACTCACACATTAAAAGTACATGAGTCTATTTGGTACATACACATTAAAAGTACATGAGTCTGTTTAGTACTCACACATTAAAAGTACATGAGTCTATTTAGTACTCACACATTAAAGGTACACTTTTTAAATTATGAATTGAAAAAAAAGGTAATTAGTTGCTGAGAAGTAGATCAGTAAAAGTCCTATTTACAGATATTCTTTCTTTACAAATTGGGATAAGGTTCAATGGGAAACTTCAATAACAACCTCGTTACTATATTAAATACATGTATCATCAAAGACAATTTTGAAATTTTTGTCGTTTGCTCCAGTAATTCAGGATTTTATGCGGAATGGTCTACGTCATCATAGACGAGGGTACTTTGGTCCTCATTAAATTATGTTTATTTCGGTCAATGCTGTTTTTTTCCTGGACCCATATAGAAAAAGAAGAGTAGGTATTAGGGGTTTCAGTGTCAGTGTCAGTACATGATTAAAAAAACTGGTTGGTTGAATGATATTGACGTTCATACATACTGTAAAATTTTGGCAAAAAGCTGGTGGAGTCCATCCTGACGCAGTTTCAATAGGGCTCCTGCGACTAACGGTACTTAAAGAATCTGACAGTGGTAACTGCTGGTCTGCTGGTATAAATAAGGGGCAGACTAACGTAATGGGGAACAACTCTCGGGGTGAAATTCCACATGAGGAGGTGCAAGCCTTCTTTGGAGGTTCTGTGAGTATTCTCACCTAGTGTAGATTAAATTTGGTGCATTTTGAAACATATTTTTGGACAAAGAAGTATAAAATATTTTCAAATTTTCCAAGAAATGGAGTGGGAGCGGGGGTGGGGGTATAATTGAGGGTACAAACTGTTTATCTGTAAAGGCAAAGTCAACCTCCTCCCACCAGTTTCCCCACTTGCGCCGCCATTTCCAGAGCCCTTCGAAGACTGAATAACAGTTGTTGATAAAGGAGATCATGTTTACCTATCTAGTCAAATTGGATTTGGTCGTTGACCTAAGCGGTCGGAATTTTTTATTGTCAAATTCGTAATCCTTGGTCAAACAATACGTCACATCTTAAAAGTGGGATTTAACAAATTATCTTATTTTCGTAACGAATTATATCCTGGTGACATATTTCTAACTGGTCACCTATAACTAATGTCATGAGAACTAAATTTTAATAATCTAATATTCAAAATTATTATATAAGCAATATAGGATAGCAGTACGATAGAAGCCTGATGCGATTATCACTTTTTCTAATAAACTAACAACAAAACAAGAAATGATAACTACAAAAGCTAATTGGGACCATGTCTTCGTATCAGAAAAAAAGAGTTACGATTTACGACCAAACGTACCATAGTCGCAAGGTATTATCGCTGTGTGTTGTTCAACGGTTTGTAAGAGTTGATCTATCTGACCTTCAGCCTAGACTATACGAAAAATTCAGGACAGAATCAGAATTGATCGTGAATATTTACCGTAGAATAAATGAATACTTTAAAAGTAAAATTACATTGGCTTGTTTATCACCGTAAAATTCATATTTTGATTTGAAAAACACATAAGTACTGATCGTAAATCTGATAGAACATATCAACGACAACCTGGTATGTAATGTGCACTCAAACGAGAGTTAAATATATTGAGATATATTGAATTAAACTATATAGTATATACTTCTTGAGTTTTATTGTATACAACGTTTCAACAATTTACATTATTACCTTTAGGTAAAACTCATCGAACTACATATACATGTATATCATTCTATGACCAGAATTTTGCCATTATTTTGTCCGGATTGACAGAAGAAGTTGTCTTTTACCAAATCGTCCATTAACGAAGGCTACTGTTATGTTTATTTTGATAGCGAAGAACAGGAAATTTGTAACAAATATATTTTCTGCTCTATTAAATATCAGCTTAGATGAATTTATCGTGTAGAAATTGTTAAATTGTTTGTTTGTAAGGGAATATTCTACGGTACATTAGATGATTGAAACATACAGGTTCAACTCAATTAGGACTGTTTTGGAAATAAACCCCCAAAAACATCACGTCACAATGACGTACAGCTTAGGTCTTCATAATCAAAACATTGAAGATCTCCTCTTTTTCTATAATATTCTAGTCTAAAATACCAGTGATATATTAGATGAAGAATAATCATAAATAATGCACCCTTCTTAAGAAAGTGTAAGTTGTAGAGTGTAGTCTTACCCTCAGCTACTCATCCTTAGATCCTTAAATTAGAGCTGTTATTTAATTGATACTCTTTGATATAAAACTGTTTTCACGTTTTCTGACATATGTCATTCTACGCCTATCTTGAAGATAATCTGTGGAATGAATATTCAATTTCCTATCCATTCTTATCACAAAATATCAGAAATAGTTATACTAGTAAACAAGTTTATATATACTGGTTATATTGATTGATGTTTCAAATTATTCTAAAATACGATAGTATTGTCATACAAATTATACCGTATGAAACGCATCGTTATTCAAGGGCCATGCTACGATATATCATCATCATAAAAAGCACGAAGGTATATCGTTATACAATTATACGGTACGATAAATATTGCCACACAAAGTATGAGATACAATAATTATCGCCAGACATAGTAAATGGTACGATAAATATTGCCATAAAAAATATACGGTACTATGGATTTCGTCATACAAAGTAAACAGTACGACAAATATCGCCATAAAAATATACAGTACTATAGATATCGTCATACAAAGTAAACGTACGATAAATATCGCCATAAAAAATATACGGTACTATAGATATCGCCATACATTATAATAATATACGATACGATAAATATCGTCATACATAATAATAATATACGGTACGATAAATATCGCCATAAAAATATACTGTACTATAGATATCGTCATACTGTGTATAATGTGCGGTAAGTACCGTTATACGAGGGCTATGATACGAACAATATCAAACAAAGCATACGGTACGATAAATATCGCGAAACAAGGTATGCGGTACGATAAATATCGAGATACAAAGTATACGCTGCGATAAGTTTTGTCAGAATACGGATATATTTCGACGGACAATTTTCACTGTGGTATCAAAACAGCGCAAGCTCGACTTTTCGGATCACTGCATCGGTTCATATTTATGTTTTTTTCGTTTCATATTTGTTTCGTTTCAGTGAAATTAATGTGTAGGCAGTCTCTACTGTACTATTATAAAACTAACCATGCCTTGGTTCTTTTTTCTATTTCCCCTGACCCTTTTAAGTTTCTATGATCTTTATTGATATCGGGTTTCCGCCTTCTGTTTCTACGAATGATTTTCAATATTCAGAATTTTTAATATTTTTCACTGACGTGTATTGAGCATGGTCGATGAATACATGTGAACTGTATTATAGTCCACCACAAAGGCTATTCACTGGACATTGTGTTCATTGTTGCTAATGCATTATGTTTCTGTAAAACGAGGGCGTTTAAAGAGTGTATCCATTGCAATGAATGAACCCAAATATTCTTTCATACATTTGTATTATGCTATTATTTTCAAGGACAAGTTTAAGGGTCGTTGCTGTGTCGCTGAAGGAGAATATTAACAGTGGTGGCTCATTTTTGTGTGAAATATATATATTATTTCATCGTAATATTGTAATAATATTGATAGAATACTCTATTAATTGCATTAAATGTAGGATATAAGCCTTTTGTTTTCAAATTTATGCCCGCTGACCAAGCAAATCTCAACCCTTAATTTAGAGGATGGTACAAATTGAATTCCCCCCAATACACACACCTCATTGCAAACGGCACTGGCTTCATCTGTAATGAGCGATATTTGTATGCATATTCTTCCATAGTGTGGCTTTAACAATCCATATCTAGCGTGACAATGTTTTGATTCAAGATCTCTAGTCAATAGGTAACCAACATAAATAAAATATTCATTGAGTCGTTCTAAAATATCTATATTTCATACATAATAATAATCAAATAATCATAATAGTGTTATATAATGTCCGAACTAGGCGATGGTCGACCTCTAGTTATATTGTAATCTTTGAAATCTCCATTAAAAATTTACCAATAACTTGTGGAAGTTGATTAAATTCGATCACGTGACTGAATAGTCCAGCCCACCGCGGGTTTATAAACGCTGACTATCGCGATGATAACCATGTGAGCTATCTAGTTTGGTACCAAGTCACTCGGTTATAGGAATCACTTCGTTTACATTCATAAAATGGCTTTTACCTTAGTTTTGACTTTGTCTATGCTGGGATATTGTTCGGCTGCTGGTGGATCTTGTAAGTTATTTTAATTATTCTTTCAATTTATGCAGTCATTCATTCCACTATTCTGTAAAATCATTTTCACGACAGTAAGAAATCGATGGGGAATACAGAAATGTCTGAGACAGATTCTAGTTTTTCTAACATCATGATAAGAAATATATTTTAAGATTCCTCGAAGAAAAACATTATAAATAGAAAAGAGAAGAAAATTGAGGCACAAAATTAAATGAAAGAGTTGACACTTTTCGCTTCTCTTAGGATTTCCTTTTAAAATTTGCAAAACAGTAAAATTAATATGATATTGCTCAAAACTATGTAAATGGATTGAAAACTACTTCATTGGCTACTTTGAGGGATGGAGTGAGGGGAGGTTCGCTTAACGACTCCCCAGTTTGAAATTTTTAATAAAAATTAATCGTTTGATTATCTCAATTATTCTGATACTTGAACCTCGTGTTACCTACTTGCCTATTGCTAAAAACCTAACCTGGAATTCTCGACATACTAGGAAGGGACAAAAATACGAAAGCACAGGCACTGAAAAGTTCTTTTGAATAGAAAAAAAGATATGCTTAGGTAATTAAGTGTCAAAGTTCTGAAAACATTAAAAAGGATAATCATAATGTAAAGAAGCGGTGAAATCATTTTGAGATCTTATTAAATAGGGATTGTCTCTGATTAATATGACGATGTTTCAGTGGAAGTTTATTGAAAATATGATTTATTATGCACTGGATGCTCGCTTTCTTATTTGTTTCAAAACTACATAATTGAACTCCGATTGTCAAATCATTAACTACTTTGGGTTAACTGTCTTAATCGTTTTGAATAATTTCTTAATAGGTCTTTTGGTACAAATACATTGTATGTAATTAATTAGTACTAAGTGTTTACTAAAATGATTTTTCATTTTTTATAAATTTTACAAATCAAATTTTTAAATCGATATTAATCCACTCAAAGCCCGAATAAATCTCAAGGGTAAAGTCATCCTTTTCTTAAGTTGATTTAAGTCAATCGGTAAGTCAAGAGATTAGGTTATCCGTTTTCTGAAGAGGTTTTCCATGGGTTTTGGAACACTTCTAGCATGGAGTCGTGCTTTATTTGCATCATTCCCGGTCACCTCTTTAGTTTCGTTTCGTAACTTGGCAACATGAAAAGTTTTTAATGCATATCAGACATTCTTGAATAAATAGTTAATATCAATTGTTATAAAATTGAATTTCACTTAAAAAGTCTGATAAGCATCTCACTGCAATTTAAAGGGACATCAAAGATTTCTATCTGATCTATTTTATTTACTGTACTGTATAATGATTTTAACACATAGCAATTTAAAATTTAAACTACCTACAAAGGCTGTTTGATGTATTGAGACAATTCTAGTCAACTCTGGTCTTCTTTCCACTTCGACTATGAGCAAGAAGATGCCACAGACATGTCGAAGGCAACAGAAACTTAAGTAATACGATCCGAAACCTAACAGAAATGCGAATAAGAGGGAGAAGTGGAGGGGATTAATGAAACACCATTGTCCTTGCCGGCATTCCTAAAAGCACATTTGCATAAGATAGCCACCCGTCAAAAGATCCATCACTCGTGTTCCAGTCCTTGGGTTAAATATTGATGGAGTTCCTGATTTAGTTTATACTTTAGTAATGGTAGATTATTATTCCTCTAGCTTGAAGACAAACTTATAGTTACAATATTGACGTGTTTTCTTACTTGGTCCATAGTAATTGCCGAAATTAGTCCTCTTGCTAGAAGTAATAATAGTTAAAGTTCTGACTAGAAATCTCAGCAGTCGATCAATACTCCCGGTGAATCATTGAGGAGAAATCACCGATAAATCATCACAGCTCTTAACGATATACAAAGACTAACTGTTTCTCTTCTAATCTCTTAATTTATTTGGACAGGATGGTCATTGAATTGGATTAGAAAGTTGACGTTCGATATGGTCGAGTTAACACTGGACATTATCTGTGTCAGTTTGACCTACGGCCAGTATTTACTGTGTTCATGTGTTAACTATGGGGTCAGATCACCGGGCTCGGTTCCAAGAGCTCAGAGGGGTCTGATGTGCTACGACTCTGAAATAATTTCAAGGAATATTTTTATTCAAAAGCAGTATCATTTTTGTCGTTTTGAATTAATAAAATGATCCAATCTGTTAGAGTATTCTAACGTTCAGTTAGTCATTGGGATGGTGGCCTCAGGAGACCCATTGATTCTATAGTGCATAGAGTTGCTCAATGGTCCCCTAATTGTGCTGATATCTTAGCAACATTATTATTAAATATAATTACAAAGAATGACTTCAAATAAAGTAACGCCTATATGAATTGTTGAAGAAAATATTTTCGATATAGATATTTGAACTTTGAACTGTTGATATTGGCCGATTAAGAATTCAAATGACATTAATAATCCACCGTTCCTTATTAGGAAATGACACTATTTAATGACTTAAGTCGGACCCTTGACCGTTACTACCAACCGGAACAGACCACTAATAACACAATAACCAATCTGTGTAGAATTTGAATTGATTAAATCATATCCTGACTTCGGACGGAAATGATGTTAATGAGAAGTTATGATACTAATCTCTGAGATATTGATATTCTGGATCGACTCAACTTCACAATGTCCAGCTATTACAAACTGTCTCATACCTTGACTGCAATAGTCACCTTTTTTGTATCGCGGAAGTTTGTAAATGCACCGAGTTGATTTCATTGTACGCCAGCGAATACAGTCAATCAGGTATCCCGAAGTAGGTATTTCACATTCTCCATAAATGAAGTTTAAAGAGGAAAGGTTGGATTTTAGTTCGTAATAGCTTGAGATAGTTAAGAATCAAATATCTTGGTCATTTCCTCAATACAATGGCAAGAACTTCCTTTTAAAACGGTACAGACAACACAAATATTAGCGCATTCCCTCAATATTTAAGTTCTCATGGTTAGCTCTGTAAATTGACCTAAAAGTTGCACCGGAAGATTCGAAATCATTCAAATTGTAATAGCTTCTCTAAATAATATCTGAATAATGCATTCCATTTAAACCGCGTCTATTTTAAATTTGCATGCCTATTTCTGGATTTTGAATAGTGATATTCCTTTCTAGGTTGTACCAAAACATTCAGGCTTCGATTAGTTATATCCGTACATCAAACAAATGAACAAAACCGTATGAATACACAATTATTATATTACCACTAGTAAGGCTATTGTTTAGAATTTTAATGAGCTATGTGACTCAGTAAGAATTTTAATGTTATTTTAAAATTTTGTAACTTTTCAAGTGCGGATGTAACCCAACAATAACCGTTTGATATCAATTTCTAAATCATGGTTGTTTGTCATCAAAATATTTTGATGCTTTAATATAAATAAGCAGGCGTACACTATTAATTAATACAAGATACAAACTTTATCACAATCGAGAATGTGTTAAAGGAAACATGACCTTACAAATAAAAATTAGAAGCTCTGATTGGTTGATATTATTACAATCACTATATCAACCAATCAAATTTCTTGAACAATATTTAAATAGGATATTTAATGTCTGACATTGTGCCCCAAGAGATCTGTAGTTGAAATACTTATCATTATATACTTACTGATTACTATTTTATCAAAACCTCTAGGGTGTAAGACAAGGGGAAGTGTTAAGACATTTATTATTTCTGGTTTACGATAATGGTTTCAGCCACTATGATAAGTCTTGATAAAGTGTGGTGCTTAAAATTATCTTATCTGAAGGTCACTGGCGTTCATCAAAGGATTGGTGGAATTCAGTATTTTCAGTGCTCCGGCCACAAAAAAAGACGACCGATCCCTTTCTAACCCGGATTTCAAAATTTATATTATAAAAATGTCCAGTTATTATTATCTTGAATGAAAATTGACACAACTAAACCCACTCCTTTCGCTGTCCTGTTAAAATGCACACTGCATGGTATTGTCATTAACCGAAACAAGTTCAGAAAGTAGAAAAATTTAATTTTATTTTCGATCTCCAACCGTCGAATATTTTCTTAACGCGCCAAGGCTGTAGCACACAGGAATCCATTTAGACTCTTGTCATCAAGAGCAATAATAAAATTTCAAGACGGCACCCAGTTGGTCTGAGATTGAAGATAAGACTGAACTCTCATTTTATATCACTTTAAAGCGAGGTGTTAATCTAAATCTGACTTTAGATGCTGTAACCTCCAAGAGTTCATCCCATGGTCTAATGAATGTTCCCTTTATTTCCTCATCTATCAAACTATCAATACACGATTAAACAGATTAAACTTTGGACGCCAGTAGGGTCTTGCCTGGCATTGATTAGCTGTGTGAAAGGGAAACTGAGTTGACAAAAGAGATAACCATGAGATAATTGATGAGTTTCGTTTATCTCTTGAACCTCGGAGTCTCTTAAATGGGACTTACGACTGGTTCTTTATTTGGTGATCAACAGTTTGCTTCGATAAGTTTATGCATTTAAAATGAGAATAATAATTGGGATGGTTACGTCACATAACTATTTGTTTAAGTGGAATAGCACGAATCACATAGGTTTGACTTAAAATTGGTATAGTGTAAATCGACGCTTTAAGTGTCGCCGATACACGTCAATTTGTTTTAAACAAAAACCTCTTTACAATCACTTAAACTTATTCGATCTAATATCTAACATTTTCTCTTTCGTAGGGTCAGTTTGTTTTCAATGGACCGAAATATGTCAATGTCCACTTTCAGAATGTCAATATTTAAGCAATAGGTGTTAAGTTTTTTATAATCTGTTTACAAACTTAAAGTAGTGAAAAATGTTAAAAGTGTAATTAAAAGCTACTTTGTAAGTTACGATTGATGACCGAATGACCCGACTCCCAAGATTTATCGACTAGAATTACATGTTTCTATTTCGCCAAAAACAGAAATTCTTATTCTCGAAAACTAGATGTTCGTCATGAAAGTGGACTTAAAGTTAAAAGGAGATTTACCCACTTTTTATTTTACACATTGATCAGAATTTTATTTTAAGACAGAAATGTCGGAGAATTTAATAATTTTTTTAATATCATGTTTGTTTGGAGTTGTTTTGACGCTATATTTTTATACCTTAAAAGGACATTTAATTTTATGAGTTCAGTGTTACTGTCATATGATTGGACAATATTTAACACTGGACCTGTAATATTAGCCAATAAAATTAGTTTACTATTATAAAAAATATGGACTTCATATAATTGATATATTTATGTTTTTTTGAACTATTCCCATGAGTAGAATAGACCAAACAATATAATGTTCACACAATGAGGTATTTGGTGGTCAATGAACGATAAAAGATATATCCCATAAGGTCTTAAATGGCCGAAATGATTCTTGGTAAATAAGCGAACCATGGACTATTTTCCGTGATAATCCAACCGCGGAAGACACTTATGTTTGTTTTTCAAGTCAAAAGGTCACACCGAATTTTATGGATGAATCTAATATTTTTCTCTCAAGAAGTATCGAATTCACTTTATTTTCTTTTTTAAGGCGACTATATTTCATACGAGAGAATAAGATGCTTAAAGTACATTACTAATACAGAAACATAAAATATATTGATATACTCTTTCTATTCGATAAGACTGTCTGTATGAGCATGTGCAACGTTGAATTAATAAATTTAGAAATAGTATATCTACAGAAGGTTCCTGTATGAATATATGGAACTTTGTGTTGACAGAAAAATTAATATATCTAATGATTCATAATAACTTTTTGATAACACTGTCTGTATGAGGTTTAGTTAATAAATTTAGAATTAGCATTGCATGTATGAGTAAATCACGTCAGGAATAGCATTATCCATAATGTTCTTTGCCTTAAGCTATGCTTTATATTTGTCTGATACTAACTATCGGGCGTAAAACTCCAGTGCATCAAAAATTAATCGTTTATTTTATCGTGTCAGATCATTTGCTTGTGAGACAATTTATAATCTTATCGTTTCATACACTTGAGAACCGAACATGCTATGCTGTGTAATAATTAATGAAGCTTCGCGGGAGGTAAAGATAGATCTTAATGAAATGACCGCTTATATTAACAGGGTCACAACTTAAACGTTTACACCGAACTTGGGAAGGTCTCAAACTATAATGTCGTTAAGAGTGCTGAATTCTGGATATTTAAATTAATATTATCATCCGATTTTATTCTTGAAATATGTAGACATCCACTTAAACTTACTCTAAAGAATATCAATGGTATTTATTTTGGCAAAGTTTGATCTAATACATTAAAATAGAATATGAAATATGTTGAGAGTGAGATGACATATCATTCATCTCATCAACTATGTTTACAGCGCTTTTTAACTTTGTTTGCGCTTGTATGCGCTAGTTTGCTCATGTTTGCGCTAGGCTTGTTCTCTCTTGTAAATGCTTTGTAGTTCTCGTTTGCGCTTTTCAATCACACCACAAAGTTGTCAGTGCTCAAAATGTATTCATGATATTCATAGTATTACTTGACAAAATACCACTAAGGAACTCCTGTAAAATATTTCTCAATTTTAATTAGTACGGCTTGGAGTAAGTGGGCAGTAGAGATCTGATCTGTAGGCTAATGACAACGTTATTTAAAAATGACAATTTTTAATGGAAATTAACTTGAATATTTGAGTTGCTAGTTGAAACGGCATTAAAAGAATAGAATAAACTCTAGTTCAAGTAGATAAATAGGTAGTTGTCATACATATTAAATGTGAAAAGTTCCCTTTCAATAGAAGCACTGATTTAATAATATGTCATTAGATAAAAAAAAACATTTAAACAAATTTCGTTTATTTCATACATTTGTGATCGTAAAATAAGCTAATGGAAGTGTACCACCATGCATTGCGCAATAGGGAGAAAGATTTCTGACCCTAATTAAGCTAATGACAATCACCACCGTGCATTGTATTCGGAGAGAGAACATTTCTGCTTCTAATTAAGCTAAGACGGCAGTGGTTTACAGTGTACAATGTTGGAGATCCATTGAGGTGTTATGCTTGGAGGAACATTTGAACAAACTTCTGATTAGAAAGATGAATTGAAAGTTTGTTTATCAGAATTATAGAAACCAGGATGATGTCTGTTATTGACACCGTATTGTATCAATCTCTGACAGTTGTTGTTCTACCTAGAGGCTGTATAATGTTCCCGCCTGTTCTGACTATATGATATAATACAAACTGACATTCCCATATACCTACTGGCATTACAGACATTCCATAATATACAGAGTATTACGTGCGTGGGGAAACGTAATTTAAATTCATCCAGTACATCGATGAAATTATTAACTGGTCTCTTTATGTATCTCATGTGAATGGGTACTCTTGTTTATGAAAAATATGACTTATTTTACACCGACTGATTGATGTTGTCGAGAATCTTGTCTACCAGCTTGCCGTTGGGCCAAATCTCTTGAAATTGATCTTTCCTGTATAATTTGAGCAATTTGATCTGAAATGATATTACATGCATCCCGGAGCGTATAGGAAACCCCTTGTGTAGAGAGACGAATTGAAGCCTTGTTGTATACTGCGTGCAAAATAATTACCGAATAGTAGGAGAAAACAAAAAGGAAAGCAAAAGCTGCGCCTGACGAATATTATCTTATAAATGTGGTATTCAGAAAATTGCGAATATAAACCAAACTGTTTTCTACCAGCTGTAACTTGGTATTTTATTCTATAAACAATGGTTACCAGATGGTAATATAGGCGACTGTAAATGTCATTACAATCGTCAGAACACCAGTAATGTTAAACTAACCTGTGATGACATTCTCTTCTGTATTTTTACGACAAGAATAATAAAAAGTTTGATGTTAATATGTTTAGTGAACATGTAGATTTGGTGAATCATAGCCTATCATTACGCCATATTCCACCAAAAAACAAACTTACTCTTAAAGTGATATCCTAATTTCAGATATTGATTTCGCCCAGTACTATTTTTAGGAAATGAATATTCGAGTTCAGCTCGACTCCAGGTGGCTAGTAAAAGAAATAATTCTCTATTAATAATGTACCCCAGATAAGAATTTATAGCAACTGGTGATATAGTTTATTGTGGAATTAGAAAAACAGTTAACAAGATTTATGTAACTGAAGCGTGGGGTTAATGTATATAACACAATCGCCTGTAGTGTTATAACTACTAAAACTAGATATTGAAGATATCTTCCATTGCAAAACCTAGACACTGAATGGCAATAACGCTCGAATTATAAGTATAACTTATAAATCCTAATTGCAGTGCGTTCTCTAGTTATATTAGGCCTACCATTGCTATAGGTTGCAGGCAATTATTGAGACGGCTGCACAAATGCAGCCTAGACCCTTCCCACATCTCATGCTTTGAGGATCTAGATAGATATAGTAGATACGTTCCACCTACAGCCTAGAGATATATCACACTCATTTGGTTTCTGTTTTAGTCCTGTAGGAGACGGAATGTACAACTCATCTTTCAATAGAAGAGACCTGTATTCCCCGATATTTCGTGGTGTTAAAACTTATCTTCCCAATCAAGGAAATAAAACTCGATGACAAATTTATTAGAGGTGATTTCTGTCTCCACAGATCAAATAGCTTTATCATCTGCCCGAAGGAAACAGTGACGTAGATCAAATAGTTGGCCACTTCCGGTACAAGTCAGCTTCCTCGATGTAACTTTGGATGGTTCTCTAGTCTTTATTTGCTTGTATCAGACTTATCACATCCGGTTATTGATTTCTACTTAAAAGAAACGAAATTAATGGAGTTTTACGTCCTATTGCTTAAAGGAGAGAGTATCTTTCAGACTCTCTGGTAGGAAGAGACGTTGTAAAAGCCTCTATTCGTTCGGATGGGACAATAAACCGAGGCCATGTGTGCTTCAGGTGTGCATGTTAAAAATCCCTCATGACAGCTGGAAATCGAAATGGAGTCGATAGAGCTAATATAATATATTTTATTTTTTTATGAGCAACGACCATTCTCATGTCCTTATGAGGAGGAAGGTAGGGTTAATGAAATGGAAGAGTTTGAGTATGGCATTTGATAATATATAAATGATAAGCAACTTAGTTTGCAATGCATGGCAAGTGTCAATATTTGTAAATACATGTCATTATTCTGAGTTGGTCATGTACTCATTTGAATTTCGCCATGCATCTGTTGATTAAACTATAAATATTTTATTTACAGTTAATTTGTTATTAATGAGTGATAGCAATGGTAGCATAACGTTTTATTTATATTCAGTTTTTTCGTTAAATAACGGAACTCAATGTTATGGTATGCTACTCCCAAGTTGTAGTGTACACAACGTTTCAAAAATCTACATTTATCATCATTAGGTGAATTTGTTTAGTTTATGATAGAATGATAACATTACGCATTGTTTACATTTTTTTCAATAACGGAACACAATTTTATGGCAAAGACCTACTACTCCTGAGATTTAATGTACACAACATTTCATCAATTTACATTGATTTACATAAATTCATTTTCTTTAAGTTGAGTTATAAAATAGTAAAATTACGACATATTTGACATTAAACCAATTATTGTTTATTATTTTTACACGCATCATCTCAAACCTTTTGTTTTTGTTTCTTACTTCATGACCTACGCCAGTATCTTATTTAGAATACTATTCTCATCTCATTCTAACATTGAAATCTATAGGTTTTTACACCAGACTTTGTCAGCCTTTGCGTGTTTGCCACTAATAGACAACCGTTATCTCATTATTTTTGAGTACCAAGCTCTTATATTTGCCTCCAGGACATAACTCTCCAGACAGTCTTTTCTACATTCACTGAATAAATTCTTCCTTGCTGTCAAATGGTATAGGTATATCTGGGTTTCAAACAATTTATCATGAAGACGTAACGCGGTACAGCAAGTACTTGCCAGCTTAACCCACCACAGTACACATACTTTTATATCCGAGTTTAAATTCAACAAAGGTCGAGATTGACAAAAAAACTATCAAGTGAAAAGTACAAACATTTAAGTACAAGATAAGAGGCGCGTTTTTAATCTTGTTCACTGTGCACACTTCATTACCTAGAGTAATGAATATATATAGGTAATGACAGCGTTCTTTCTTTGGTCTCGATTTTCATAGGCACAAGAGTCAAGCAAATAAAGTTCTTATATATTTAAATCGTAGGGCTTTAATGAATGAGACTTGCATAACGATTTGATGCTAGATATACAATACAGTCGTTTAGATACCTCAGAATCATTTAAATGCACGTCTTCACAATGTCAAGATATTTCTCGCTCGTCTACTCCCCTTGACTACAATAGCGACCTTTCTTGTTTCACAAAAGTTTGTAAAGGCAGCGATTTGAGAATACAGTCAATCAGAGTCTGTAAAAAAAATTGCCAGCGTGTAATCATGGGCTACGATTGGCTGCGTTTAGATGCAGTTCGTAAAAGCTTGACATTGTGAAGATGATAAGATCACTGTTACTTCAAATTTCAATTGATCTTCGAATCAACCACTTTATAAATGCATTTTTGATCGTTCGTTTTTTTCTCCTTGACCATGTAAGTGATTAACAGCATGTCAAGGTTTTGTTCTGTTTGTACTAGAGTCTTTGGCGATTATGACGAAGGACGTTGATATTTATGGGGGAGCATCATCAGAATCAGTTTGTTTCAGGCAAAAAATCTGTACGTAACATTTACAATTTCCAAAAAAATGAATCAAGAGAATGTAAGAGAAATTCGTTTGGTATTCTGTGAGAGATATATAACATAATATCAGATACGATACATGTGTCGGCGCGCTGGTGATATTTAGAGACCTTGACAGAGTTCTTCTGGTGCACATTGTTTGTAATATGCTCTGTTGGTTAGTGTATGACAAGGAAATATTAGCTTAGTTATGTAATACGAGTAACGAAGAAATTTTTAAGGGGGGAGGGGTGTAGTTATAAAGCTTCTGGAAATATTTCGATCGCTGAACCAAGAAAATAAGACTGGTGCAGTTGGACATTGAAAAAGAGAACACAAGTGCTGTTAAGTCCAAATTGCTGTGTTATAATCCCAAAAGGCAGCCCTTTTAATTAGCCCAAAATTTCCCTCAGCGAATTCTGCACTTCAATATCAGTCTAAAAGGGTGCGTTCCATTTGAATAAGTTCATGTAGTAAAATTTTCTTTCATACATGATTATGTAATTTGTATTTTTTCCCATCTTGTCTGAAAAGAACACGCCAGTCTCACGAGGGCGAAGTTATTATGGTTTATTATGTTGTTTTATAAATATAAAATCTTGTGTTGACATTTAAAATGACTCTTATATTGAAATGAAGCAATTAAGGTATACAGACCGAACTATGTTTTCAAGAGAAATGAAGAACTCCACTACCTTGTACGTGACGGATTATCCAAGCCGTATAATGCCCTATGAAGGGTGAATTATAAGATAAAATGTATAAGTAGCTAGTTTTATTGAATGATTCAATAATAAATTTCTAATAGTTCCTTTCACCGCGAGTTTTAACTTCTTTTTAATAATATTATAAAGATTTAAAGCAATAACTCTTTCTTATTATCTTATATGTTATGTTATATATCACCACTATGCCCTTTTAGGTTTCTGATTTGGCTGTGATTCCGTCCTGTCTGTATGTACGCTTTTAAACCGACGGTACCCCCTTTGTGGAGTCAGGTGAAGATGGTCAATACTTCAATCGCTTCCCTTCAATAACGTATTTAGTTTCCCCTCAGGTCCGTAATTGTTCTATTTTGAGCACTTTGATGATCATCTTAGGTCATCTGCAATTCCTTGGCTTCTTGGAGTCCTCTGGCAGTTATTTACCAGATACAACCCAACTTGCCATGAATTATTTTGTGAGTCTGTCACAGAGATCATTCAATATATTGGCTTTAAGTCCAAAAAGGGAGCTACAATACTTCAACTACAATAATTAAACATTATGCTATTCATTGGTTTATATAATCTATTGCATCGGCACGTGTCTTTTCACGAGTTTCGTCTCCTGACTAATAGGCATGGTTGTACCCTGTTTGCACCGTATTCTTTATCACAAAAACCATGTATAAATACCCGTGGAGTAATCTAGCTCTATCAACTGTTTAATGAACCGTAACAGACACGTTCGATCACATGGCAGTATTCAAAACACTTAATCGATTTCATTTTATAACTGATATCCATGTCTCCTTGAACGATACATGGTGAAATTTTGACGACATTTTGGTCTTCTGTATATCAAATGTTGAATTAAAGGATTCACAAAGCTTTGGACTTTTTCCCTCAATATGCAACAAATCTTAGGAGGAAGTTTAAATAGAGCATTGACTCTTCTGCCAATTTTTTGATTTAAAATTAAATAAATTATATTACTATAAAATAGGGTAATTCAAGAATTTCCGTTGTATAAAACTTGCTGAAATTTATCTAACCACTGATATACAATTTAACGATCTGGACAAGAATACGCTATCCGTAAGGGTCAGGCGATTTCGGACTAGAATGCTTATGAACCAAAACATATGAAGGCGAGAATATATTGAAGGTGACACCCATTAAACTTAATGATTAATTGATGTAAAGAACCTGTATGAAGCGTACAATGCCCATTGATATCACTTTCCTTCTCTTATGACTGTTTATACATGTTTTAGTTCATCCGAATGATAGTATCAAACATTTTGATCCCAGGCCTTGAAAGAGTTCTTTAACCCGTTCAACGTATTTATATACAATCTCGTTCAACCATGGCGGATACCTTGAGAAATCAGATCTTTTATTGTTACTATTTTTACAACTCTCCCCAAAATATACTTACAAAACAATATAAATCACTCGTGTTTATCGACAAAAATAATCGTACTTGACATTGAATATTTAGAACGGTGATTATTCGACAATCATTGATGTTTGGGATGGAGTTCGTGTCTTCTTATTAGAATAGAACTCCCGAAAAGCTTACAAAGGCGACGTTAAACGTCAAACCGTTCTAAAAAGGGAGACTACTGAAACTTTCGCCACTTCCGGTTGCGAGGTAGATTATTTCTTATAGATTACATACTAACCAGGTTTCTTATACATATAAGATTTGATTTCGGAAGCCACAATTGCAGTGCTTTGAATAAAAAGCGCATACTCTTTTGGTAGACCCCTGACTTTGTCACTCATTTTTATCTTCAATGACCCAGGGTAGCTTTTAGACTTATTGAGGTCTCTTTAATTAAATTTTGTCAGCGTCCGGTCTTTTCTTATAGATGAAGATTTGGATAGGTACATGTCGTTTGTCTACTTATTATTAAATCTTATTTACCACTTAAGAGATGGGTTACGCGACTAAACTCGTTTAAGGTTTTTATATCTCAATTACAAGGATTATCCGGACAGTTTAGGGTCGCAGCAGGAGATTAACGATGTTTTTTTCGTATGTTTTTTTACTCATGGACGGTCCTTGCTCGAGAGCCGAAAGCATGACCATTTCACCTTTCCTACATCAACCTACAGTGTTATACATGATCTATCTTTGTAACGTATTATGGTTCGTTACTATGTTCTAGATCACGTTGTTTTTCAATATGTAATTCTTTTGAGATTATAATCGTTATGTTAAACTGTTAGTATCATAATTCCCAATATGCCAATAAAATTTCAAGAAAATTTTGATTTAAGCTTACTAAATACATGAGGATCGAGGCTGTTCTCTCTTAACTGGATATCATTAGGATATAAAACTTCATTTCATTTAATTTAATTAAGATTGGACACGATTATTAGACGTATCAGATATAGCTGGTGATAAAGTCACCATAACTCTATTTAAGATGACCTACACCAATGACAATCATGATACCACAATCGACAGCAGGTCATTGGCGGTGACACTGTCACTGTCACAGGTAGCCAGATAAACTGACTACTTCCGATCTAATCAGAAGCATAAGCCAGGCCTTTAAATTAATCACCCTCCGTCTAATTCCTATTAAGGATGACCTATACCAATGACAAGACTATCGATAGCAGTGACACTGCCACAGGCCAGGTTTAGGACATACAGATAAACTAACTACACCCGATCTAATGTACAGTCTATATATTAATCAAACTCCAGATGATGCAATACAACTTCTCAAAAGCAAGATATCCTGATATGGGTTGTTTATCTGAAACACGTGTTTGTATCATGGGTTGCTTTCTCGCAAATACCATGCTATATAATACGAGAAATACTTAATATTTCATATATTACGATTTTTTGCAATCATTTATTATATTGTCACCATGGTCTGAATGTTAGACAGGACCATGAATTGGGTCTAATTCTGACTCGTTTAAAATAAATAGTTTATTATCATTATGAATGCTTTAATAAAGGACATTATTTTGATACTTTGGTTCACACAGATTCGGGTGTTGTATTGGTAGGAGAGTTCAAATACCTGTAAATTATTTCTGAGTATTTATAGGGCCTCAGATCACGAGGGAACATCTCCTTCTTTTGTAATGAGGGCAATTACAGTTTATAGAAATAGCGATATTGAACTGAGTAATGAAGTCATGATTGAGTTTGTTCTGCCCTACGAACATGAGATATTCTAAATGTTTTGTGTAAGTACATATGTCCTCATTATATAAATATTGTACCCGACTGTACTCATGATTACAAAAAAACTTGTAACGATGGAAACATGTTCGATATTGAGATTTTGATATTATTTATTTATCACAATGAATGAATAGTTTAAAATCGAATAAATTCCTTACAGCAGCTATAAAGTGTCACTGCCACCTATTTATGTCAATCTGACCATTCGACTAGGGCAGTGGCGGAGCCAAAGGAGAGACAGAGAGGGCAGCCGCCCCCTCGCAGCCCCGAAAGCTAGTTTTTTGGGCAAAACTCTCATAAATGGTTAGAAATTCGTGCAATTCAGACAAGTTCGTGCAATTCGGACGTAATCCTGGCCATGGACTGGGGAAATAACCCGTCTTCTGGCGACCCACTGCTGTTGCTTGCTGGCTAACCCGAGGGCTCAGGGTTCGAATTCGGCATAGGTCGAAATAATGACTTTTGATATTTCCCTGTCAG
The DNA here is from genome assembly GCF_000327385.1 of Lottia gigantea. Classification (NCBI taxonomy): domain Eukaryota; kingdom Metazoa; phylum Mollusca; class Gastropoda; family Lottiidae; genus Lottia; species Lottia gigantea. The sequence goes on along the minus strand of NW_008708594.1, from coordinate 55,053 downwards.
TGATGCAGGTTGGAGTGGCGGGCATGAAAAAAAAAACTTCCAATAGCTCGGATGGAACAATACATCAAGGGACTCCACAGTTCGAAATCGAAAAAAGAGCAGATTAATTCAACTGTCCTGGCAAAAGTTGCCTCATTGCACACTGCATGGCGTTTCCCGTCTTCATTTGCCAAGCAGATGCGGAATTATAAAACGTAAAAATCCATTTCTGATAAAGATTAAATCTTTGGCTGGATCGCAAGTTTTGACGATCGATCTGATAATTGTTAATCTATATGTACAACAGAGATTTCAAGATTCTATATTTTGATGAAATGATAAGAAAATAGAAAAATAATCAGATGAAAACACTGATTAATAAGACTTAATATTCATGATTAATGAACTTAATATTCATGATATATGCTAATTAATATTAATGATATATGCTAATTAATTCTAGATCAAAATCATTTTTAATCTGCATGTTTCAATATTTAAAAGCAATGTTTGTAATAAAAAATTCAAAATGTCATTATGATCTGAATTTACTGTTATGTATGAATCACACACTTCACAATGAATGTCCATAGTAAATGGAATCTTAAAAAACAGAAAAACATTTTCTGTTTGATTGCAATACAATTGATAATGCTTAGGAGTTTCTTTCCATAACAAGCTACAGTTTACCTCATTGTAAGGAGCAGGGCCCCAAAAATATTTGCAATCAATTGTGTCGCAAGTATAGCATTTCTCAATGTATTATTTCACATTTACGACTTAATTCTTATCTTTGTGGAACATGATCCAGAACTGTTAAAACCGAGCTGTTATTCCAATCATTAAGTGTCTGTGATGCCATATCAAGACAAGGGGTCTGGGTTTTAATTAAAACTAATGTTAAAAGTTGTAGAAGATAATTTACGATGCTCTGGTGAAAAGAGTAAACGAGGAAACCGTGTTATAGTCTAATGTAAATTGTTTAGAATTGGCTCAAGTTCTAATATAAACTCTGCTTAAAGCGATTATAACGGCTTAATACTTTACTAATACTTTACTAGGATAATAATTTACTAATACTTTACTTGCATAATACTTTACCAATACTTTACTTGCATAATACTTTACTAATACTTTACTTGCATAATACTTTGCCGGTACTTTACTAGGATAATAATTTACTAACACTTTACTTGCATAATACTTTACTAAAACTTTACTTGCATAATACTTTACTAATACTTTACTTGCATAATACTTTACTAATACTTTACTAGGATAATAATTTACTAACACTTTACTTGCATAATACTTTACTAAAACTTTACTTGCATAATACTTTACTAATACTTTACTTGCATAATACTTTACCAATACTTTACTAGGATAATAATTTACTAACACTTTACTTGCATAATACTTTACTAAAACTTTACTTGCATAATACTTTACCAATACTTTACTTGCATAATACTTTACTAATACTTTACTTAAATAATAATTTACTAATACTTTACTTGCATAATACTTTACTAATACTTGCATAATACTTTACTAGTACTTTACTTGCATAATACTTTACTTGAATAATACTTTAATAATACTTTACTCGCATAATACTTTACTAATACTTTACTTGCTTAATACTTTACCAATACTTTACTTGCCTAATACTTTACCAATACCTTATTAGCCAGATTTCTAAAATGTTTGAAATTTAGCCAATGCAGCAAAGCCATTATGATTCTGCTGTCAACTGTCTTTTTTTTCTTTCATTTCGCCAACGAAGCTTCTTGTTTTAAGGGTAGGATTTCAGTAATGTAATTTCTGTGGTAGGTGTCGCTCGTGAATGTTAACCCTTTCGGAACAATGCAATAATTTTCAAACACCTCCGTGAAGAAAAAGTTGGACTCAAAATTTGAATTCATCAATTTCAACAAGACATTAATTAAAATAATACCGACTAGTTCCCTTTAAAACACCAGATTTTCTTAACATAATTTAATATTAAGTTAAATATTTATGAAATAATTTAACATTAGAAATATTTCAATGATAGTTCGTGTTGGGTAATTGAATCGTGATTTAGAAACATGCAGTAAATCCAGAGATACTATTTTTTAAATGAGGAGTGTATCATTCTAACTCGTCTTCGTGTTGTTTATGTCCAGAATAAAGTAAAGGATATTTCGCAATATTCACCATCTTTCTACTTGAATCTTCGGTCAAAATGATTAACATTTCGATAGTATTCAATTGACTAGGCTCTAAAATGGGTTCGTATAATCCTGCAATCAATATTTGATAGTATCCTCCAGAGGCTAAGTCGATTATTGTCGTAAAAATATGAATAATGATCAGTAGAATGTGGATAGTGATAGGCATCAGTCCCAGCATCATCACCATTGTCATCCGCAGCTACATCTTCATGATCACCTTGATCCACAGCATGTCAATCTCCACTTTCTTCTCCGATGATCATCATATTCACCATCATCAGCAGAATCATCAACATCTTCCTGATCATCATTCTAACCATCATCCGTAGCATGGTCATCCATGGTCATGAAATTTGCATAATTGTAATCACTATCTGTAGCAACAGCGGTTTACCATAAGGGTCTGAGAATGTGTGTGATCTTGCTTAGCATTCCATGCATTAGAATATGTTTCATTTCAAATTGATTTTTTAAAGATCGGTAATGACCATATTTGGAGTCCGTTATGATCACAAGGTTATGTATTTTTAGCTAAGATTATTGAATTATTATTTATGACGATTTTTTTTAAATACAACATTATTGATTATCGTTCTTTCTTTTTCAAGTATGGGGTTATGAAAAAGATGGTGCCGCAAAATGGAAAGATACCTTCGCCACTTGTGGTTTGAACTCTCAGTCACCTATAGACATACAGACTGAAGGTGTTGTAGTCAAAAACGATCTGGGAACCTTCAAGTTAACAGGCTATGGTGGAAGTATTGGAATGAACATGAGCAACAACGGACACACTGGTAAGTAATCTAAAGGCCATTAGCGTTTGGTATCGTAGCATCAAGTTACTGATGCGATAAACGGGAGATACGCAGTAGTGACAATGATTGCAACTGAGCCACACGACATCTCTTTTCAAATTAGGAAGTCCTAGATAATAGTTCAGATAAATGTTATTTGAAACAGTTTTCAATGACAGCGATAAGATCAGTGCCTATAGGAAGAGCATGGTGTATAAACTACAGTCTGTTTTATGTCTATGAAATCTTTTACATTTTCCTTACAGCCAAGGTGGTATTCAACGGTGATCTGTACGTAGAAAATGGTGGACTCCCAGCTAAATATAAACTTGCTCAGTTCCATTTCCATTGGGGATCTGACAATACTAAAGGTTCAGAACATATTATCAACGGAAACGCTTTCCCAATGGAAGTAAGTTAAATTTTATCATTGTTTTAAATCTGAAGAGTACAAATAAAGAAAAGGAAAACTTTGCACGATTTTGTTTCAATACTGTTGTTGTTGGAAATCAAAAGGAAGCTCACCCGATGGTGAAACAAAATTTGGTGCGTCAAAATTGAAGAAAATGTACTTGTAAGTTCTCACGTGTTGTTATTACAGTCCAGCAATACGTTACTTGATAGCTAAGCATAACAGAGCTTAACAGAGAAAAACAAACAAAGTGCAACATATAGAATAACATAACATAACGTACTTTCTACTTTAGGTTCATTTTGTTCACTTTAAAGATTCACTCGGAAGTCTCGGAGCGGCTGTCAGCGAACCAGAAGGTCTAGCTGTACTTGGATTCTTCTTCGAGGTAAATGAATACAGTCAAACAGGTCCCCCGTATACAAAAGGATCTTTCAATGAACAACCAGTAAAAATGCCATCTTAAACCAATTTAATCTCTATTCTTTTAATTCACAAGCGACGTCCGTTATTAATTTGATGTGAATTTTTTTTATATTATCATCCTTAGTCTTGAACATGATGTGATTGATAATCTGTGCTGCTAACAATGTTTAGGTTCTATCACTTGACTGCATGTAACAAAACAAAGGGAAATCCACTGTCGCACTGTTGTTAGCCTATGTCTTATGAATGCCGAGTTGAATTTGTATATTACCCGTTGCACCTTCTGATGCGATAAATAAACATTCACAAGAAATAAGAAAAGCAAAGGAATAATGTTAATATATCAAATGTTATATTTCAGATCAGCGAGACTGACAATAAAGTTTTAAACAACATCATTGATCATTTGGCTAATATTACTGATCCTTCAGGTGAATTCATAGTTATTTCCCTTGTTAATGTTACACAATCTCTTATTCTTGTCTTCCATTGAGCGAGCAATGACAAACACGCAAGAGCATCCGCAGAATCCACCGGGGACAAAGAAATGTTGAAAATTAGACATTGTAATGATGCCTTCTAAAGTATATCTGAATAAATGTGTAACGGTTATTCAGGTTATAGATCTTAGCATTCAGAAAACTACTCACTTTTGCATGTTTTGTCTTATAAAAAGTTTGATCCAATTTTCCAAGGATGTCAATTGACGGCATTTGTCCCATATTTCGAACATCCATGCAAATAGGTACATTTTACAAGGACGAGATACTACCCTTCTTGCTTATTTCCATCTGTTAACGGATCTTTAATGTACCTGTTTATTGTCTCATCCAATCACTGAACGTTTTTTTTAGTCTAGATTTTTGACAAATTTTGAAAATTTATAAAATAAGTTTTATTGCAGGTAACTCCGAGGTTGTCTTGAGTGCACAAAAATTTGAAGATTTGTTGCCCAAAAATTTGGATAATTTCTACAGATATTCTGGTAGTTTGACCACCCCACCTTGCTCTGAAACTGTTGTGTGGACTGTATTCGAAGACACCATTAAAATCTCAAGCAGCCAGGTAAATGGTCTTTCAAATCGTGTGGGTGTTAGCTTATTTACAAAAGATGGTGTAGTGTTTTCCTTTCTCCAGAACGCTGATCGGTTCCATACAATACAATCTAACCAATTCGTTGCATCACAACATCTGTGACGCAAGAAAGTTGGCTATTGCAGTCAATAAGACGAAGTTCGTAATATTTTGACATTGTGCAGATGGTCTGCGATTTGGGCTTCAGATATAAAATCTGACATCGCCGTTATTAAAATGTTCAGGTCAGTTATTACAAATGACATCATAATTTTGGTACGTTTCATATCGATGATTCAAATGTAATGATTCTATTTATTTTTAGATGGCCAAATTCCGAGAAATGTTTTCATCTGAAGTTGACGCCCAAAACAACCACGTCCATTTACAGAATAACTACCGTCCAGTTCAACTGCTACACAGTCGTAAAGTATATTCTAGTCACAATGTTAACAGTGCATCATCATTGAAAGGATTGGGGTTAATGCTTACCTCCCTTATCGCTGCTATTCGTTTATAATTAGTTCAATTAGGCGGAAACCGGGGACAAACAACTCTCTTTATTTCATGTGATCTGATTGGTTAATATCGTAATACCATTGACCAATCAGATCACATGATTGAAGATGCATTTACTTTTTCTGTGACTTATATCTCAAAAACTGAAAATCGGCGTTTAGTTCATTTCATTGGTTTGGTTTCTAAGATGTATTTTAAATTGATATTTATTAACCAATCATATTGGTGGTATTATGACTGTTACGATAGTTAATGTCCTGGCAAAAAACCTCGATGACTGCGGTTCCTCTGAGCTGTGATTTGATATTAATATACATAATCAATTGTACCATAGATACATACAGACAATTTCAGATTACCAATTGTTCTGTTGTTAATATTATTTAACTATTAATCCGAAATTGTCGGTATTTAGTTGTAGTAATCTATACAGCATTTGTATTGTAAATGTATAAGTATAAATATTTGTGCACATCACATCCGGGGAACAATGCCAAACATGAACATGGGCAGTTCTAGGTAGTTCAGTTCTTTCTGATCACAAAGTAAATCTATCTTGTATAGCTTAATTACTATGTATTCACCCCAAATAAAGAAGACTGTTTGTGTAAATGATTTGTATTGTCTCCGGATGTAAGCAGATATCTTTTCTCAAATATATATTAGGAAAATTGTAAATAAACAAATATTAGATATTCGGAGTACAGAAACTTCTATCATCCACTATATATTTGTGAATTTTAAATGAAAAAAGTCAGATATTCGGATTAATTCAATTTTATATTTTCAAATAATGAGAATCCGAAACTTTATCACTCATTATATATTTGTGAATTTTAAATGAAAAAAAGTTTCGGATTAAATTATTTGGATGATTTTTAAGTTGATGAATAATCCGAAATTCTGTCACTTACTATATTTATATTGTATAAAGTGTCACGTGATTTTTATGTTTATTATAAATCTTGTGTTTAATTTGTGGGTTTTTATAAGTAGACGGTGTTTAAAATTAGAATAATTGACATTGCATAATACACAGCTAATACACATGGGCTGCGATATCAACACATTGGTTACGATATCAACACATTAGCTACAATATCAACACTTTAGCTACGAAATCAGTACATCGGTTACGATATCAACACATAGGTTACGATATCAACACATTTACTACGATATCAACATTCGTTTACGGTTTCAAAGCATTGGTTATGGTTTAAAAGCATCGATTGGTGTCAATATGGTTCTTTTTTTCACTCTGAATTATGTCCCTTGAGACCACACATGACGAGTTTACATACCCGGCATTAGTTTCCATTATGGTGTATGAAACTAACTACCGGTACCATAAATCTTATCTCAAAGAAAGACTCCGATGAGAACCCAATATGACTTTATTCAGTTACCTCCCTTTATGCCTATGCCATGTTTTTGTACGCGTTTATTTCAACTTTGTGTTCATTTTGTTTTCCTGATATTTTGAAATCTTGAAATTTCCTTTTTTTTCAATATATTTTTTATTTCTTACAAAATTTAATGTTCTCGTTCAAATTACTAGACATTACGAGTGTGTATGTATGCAATATGTATCTGTTTTGTCATCTGTATTAGAAATCGTACGATCGTGTTATTACTTTGTTTATATTTGCACAGTTGTTACAGTTGGTGACTTTGCTATTTGTGAATAAAACACATTTCTATATCTGATATACAATTTATTATCATTATGCATGTACATTGTCTTGTACATCCAGCCTTCAATTACCGGTTTGTGGAAATCACGAAACATCCCTCGTTCAGTGTGTGACATCTCCACCTTCAAGCTGGCACGGAGAGTTGCGAATTTGTAATAGAACTCCAATAATATCACTGTAGCAGTTTTTATCTGAGGGGTCTAAGGTTGATGCTTCAGCTACAACGAAAGAATGTGCACTCCATTACTACTGAAAGCCTGGGTACATAATTACAATATTCTTATATTACTAGACAGTAGCAATTGCTCTAAGAGTCGTTAAATCCAAGGCCTCTATGGTTGACAGGCCCGTAGCCAGACTATTGTTAGATAGTATGTGGTTGCAGGAATGAGAGGGAGGGGGCAATCGATTTTTCCCCTGTATCCCCTAGGCCAGGTGGTTGGGGCTGTGCGATGATTTACGTTATTGTTGGCAATTGTATTCATGTGATCTATGCTGTGTGGCTTCCTCACACGCCGGCAATGGTCTTCAGGTGATCTATGTTGTGTAACTTCCTCACACGCCGGCAATGGTCTTCAGGTGATCTATGCTGTGTGACTTCCTCACATGCCAGCAATGGTCTTCAGTTGATCTATGCTGTGTGACTTCCTCACATGCCAGCAATGGTCTTCTGGTGATCTATGACTTTCTCACACGCCGGCAATGATCTTCTGGTGATCTATGCTGTGTGACTCTCTCACACGCCGGCAATGATCTTCAGGTGATCTATGCTGTGTGACTTTCTCACACGCCGGCAATGATCTATGCTTGGTCGTCATATTCAGGGTGACATGTACTGTTTCATGTCGTCACATTCCCTGTCCCAGTGGCTGTGCTTTACAATTTGTAACGGTGCCACATTATCTGTGGTCTGTAATCTACTTTGTGTTAATTGGTCAATCCAGAGTTAATGTGGCTAACAAGCTTCTCCAAAAGCAGAACATACCAATGACGTCGCCATCATTATCTTTTATTTCTCTCAAGTCTTTAACCGTTCTTCAAAATGGGGGCTCTTTTAAGACGACTCGTTAAAATAACTTTTTAACATGGATTATTATGGATTATTTAGTTTGGCTCATTTTCATGAGTTCACTAGTTCCAAGTCAGTCCAACTATAGAATAAAGAGTAGAGCTATCAGAGTTAAAATAACGAATTTTACAGCCTTATAAATAAATGAATTTAAGGTACTGATTTTAAATCAGTAATTTGTACCATCTGCTCGTTGTCACTATAGGTCACGTGACGACTGCCATAAACAATTGCTTAGAAACGCTCTGTGATAATTGTTGACCAATCCAATTAAATCAGATTAAGTCAATTAATCGATCTCGGTCATATTACGCATTATCCTTTTATGTAATTACCTATGACGCAGGTTCAGATATCATTGTTTCATTAGTAAGGATAATCTCTCTTTAAGAGATTCCATGGTTCGCCATTCGTTTGACCGATCGTACTTTAGTCTCAGAAAGGGGAATTTTGAGCTAAACTTATCAGTAATAGTGTTCACAGTTCACCGTCGCAATTTGAACCATGAAATCCATGTATGTCCAATTATCCGCGTTTGAAAGTTAAAAGGATGGTAAAGAGGCTTTGTGTATCTGAGACAATGATAGCATCAATTTGCACCATTCCCATTTTCACCATTCCAACTTTCAATCAGACGTCCGTGGTTCTTGTAATTCCACTAAAACTCAGTGTTTGATGACATAACTAATTGCGAAGGGCCTTATGTGATAAAGGATATTTTGCGATTAGTGACGTCATACACTTAGTTCTAGTTGTATTGCAGGAACCACAATCCTCTGATTGAAAATTGGAAAGGTGCAAATTGATGCTGTTATGGTCCACGAAACACATTAAAAACTTAGAAAACCTCTTTACAATCCCTCTCATAAAACGTCTCGTCTTTTCTTGAAACTCTGCCATATATAGAAACTACATAATTATGTAGAAATAGAAAGAGGAATCCCTAGTTTGGGGTATTTTTGAAAGAATTTCGCAATTTTCGTTCATTTTTAGTTCTTCTGAAGACTATTTATATATATTCAAGACCCAAGTCAACCCCCTACACTTCCCCAACCAAAATAAATGGCGCTTCTGTTACTTTAATAATAATCATCAAATAATCATAATAGTGTTATATAATGTCCGAACTAGGCGGTGGTCACCTCTAGTTGTCTTGTAATCTTTCAAATCTCCATAGAGTTATTTACTAGTAACTAATAGTGATTAAAATTATCACGTGACTGAATAGGCTTTATAAGCACTGACTAGTGCGATGATAACTATGTGAGATATTTGTCACTCGGATCTATAGAACCTATAGACAGCTAGTGCATTCCCCAATATCCACAATTATTGTTATAGGAATCACAAAATGGCTTTTACATTAATTTTGACTTTGTCTATGCTGGGATATAGTTCGGCAGCTTGTAAGTAATTTTTATTAATGAATATTTTAGCGACAGTAAGGAATTACAGAGATAACAGAAATCACATTTCTCAGATTTTCACCCTTAACCCTTTTCAATTCGAGAGATTGTGGGATTGAATGCTATACCAAAATTCATAATATGTCATAGTTAATACATCACACTTTTGAAATTTTGGGTTCGGTACCGTTTTAATAACGAGGAAAGTCCGTTTTGACCACAGCTATTGTTTTGATTCGATACTACTATACCTTCATAGCACCATGTTATGTCTTCAGTATTGAAATATTTTTGATATTTCTCTTTAAAACACGCCCTTATTGAATATTTTTCTTTCTAATTCAAGTTAAAATGGTGACTCGTTTTTTCTTGATACCCTGCTGGTATATATAGAAAATAGAAAGTGAAATGTCTAGTTCAAGGTTTTTCTGAAGAAATTGTGCAATTTTCGTGCATTTCTAGTATTTCTGAAGACATTTTACATATATTCAAGACCCAAATCAACCCCTTAAAAATGGCGAAACTGTCCCTTTGAAATACGTCCTTATCTTTCTATTTCAAGCATGGGGTTATGAAAACGATGGTGCTGCGACCTGGAAAGATACGTTCGCAACATGTGGTTTGAACTCTCAGTCTCCTATAGACATACAAACTGAAGGTGTTGTAGTCAATGAGGATCTCGGAACCGTCACGTTAACAGGCTATGGTGGAAGTATTGCAATGAACATGAGCAACACCGGATACACTGGTAAGCAGACTAAAGGGGTCCTCACACCATACCGATCACTAGATGTGATGTTTGTGAATAAGAAGTGGTCAAATATTTCGAACGCAACTCTCAGGCAACTGAGTTGTGAGTTGTGTTCAGTACTCATGACCACTTTCGTTATTCGCGAAGAAGCGAATAAGCACTATAGCCGTTTAGGATTTTCACATCGCGGTGTCAAGTTGGTCTCCAGAAACAGCGTTCAGAATTTAAATTGCTTGGCTAAACCAATTTCAAACATGAGTTTTCGGTATTAGAAATAATAGCCATTATAATTATGGTGTGAAAGCTACTTGTTTATTGTCAGATTTTCCTTACAGCCAAGGTAGTATTCAACGGTGATCTGTACGTAGAAAATGGTGGACTTCCAGCTAAATATAAACTTGATCAGTTCCATTTCCATTGGGGATCTGCAAATACGAACGGTTCAGAACATACTATTAATGGAAACGCCTATCCAATGGAAGTAAGTTAAATTTTCCTTCTTCTAATTGTCAACAACATATCGAATTTCAATATCGACATCAAATCATCGTAGTAGAAACAAACAAAACTCGTACGATGTTGACTGACGATTTGAATTCTAAAGATTGTGGAGAGAGATCTGAAACCTAAAGAACGAACCGTCTTAATAATGACTATACTTTCTACTTTAGGTTCATTTTGTTCACTTTAAAGATTCACTCGGAAGTCTCGGAGCCGCTGTCAGCGAACCAGAAGGTCTAGCTGTACTTGGATTCTTCTTCGAGGTGAGAAAAGGGGGCACTTGTTGAGATTTAGATTCAAAATGCGATAGCTCTGTGGAAGCGCCATTGGCACAAGCCTCTCATAAACTGTCTGATAAGAGTTCTTCTGCAAGAAATTTTTGTTAAAAAAGAATTGATATGTGTATTCAAAAAAATTATTTTCGTAAAAAACATGTTAGATATCCTACTCGCCTTACCATGTTCAGCTCGCACGACTCGTTGCTCTTTGTGATGTGAAAAATAGACAATTACAAGAAAAATAAAGACGAAAGAAATGCTGTTAATATTTCAATTGTCATGTTTCAGATCAACGGGACTGACAATACAGTGTTAGACAACATCATTGATCACTTGGCTAATATTACTGATCCTTCAGGTAATTTCATAGTTATTTCTAGTGCTGGTTATCGCCAATCAATGCAAAGATACGATACGTATCGCGATACAAGGGTCACCATACGATACGTATCGCGATACACGGGTGAAGATACGATATGTATCGCGGTACTAGGGTCACCATACGATACGTATCGCGATACACGGGTGAAGATACGATATGTATCGCGGTACAAGGGTCACCATACGATACGTATCGCGATACACGGGTGAAGATACGATATGTATCGCGGTACAAGGGTCACCATACGATACGTATCGCGATATACGAGTGAAGATACGATATGTATCGCGGTACTAGGTTCACCGGGATATGGGGTAATGTAGTTGTTAGTAGTGGTTAACGTCAACAGTATTAAAAGATAGTTACCAACAATTTCAGTCCAGTTAGAAAGAGAAATTTGTGGTTTCATTCGGCGACTAATAAAATATCCCCACTCTTCGTGGAAGGTATCGTCAAATATCCATACACGATATATGTGTTCATGGCATGTATCGCGATATATTGTACCAGCACTAATTACTTCCCTTGTTACAGAATCTGTGACACTCTGTCGAGATCACGCGTGAAGTTTCATAGTTTTACGTCCCGTCCTATATTTTACGACATAAATATATATTGTGCACCCAGAAATTTAAAGAAGCTTTGAAATTCATTTCAAAATTAATTTTTATTATAGGTAGCTCAGAGGTTGTCTTAGACACACAAATACTAGAAGATTTATTGCCCAGCAAGTTGGCTAATTTCTACAGATATTCTGGTAGTTTGACCACCCCACCATGCTCTGAAACTGTCGTGTGGACTGTATTCGAAGACACCATTAAAATCTCAAGCAGCCAGGTAAATGGTCTTTCTGTTTGAAAAAGTGTGATCTCCTCTACAGTTAAATCAGTCTACTGTTCTTGTTAGAACGCATGATGACATTCTGCGACTATTTTGTCAGCCTGATTTCTCTCTCCGAGATTCACACGCAGATTACTGGGAATTTAACCCCCGTTTTAATACTAGCTGTCGAGTCAGGATAACGTTTGGTAAAGTACTTGAGATTTGCTGGTCGACTGATATGTATTATAAAAAATACGACTCAAACAAAATTATTTTATAAAGAATCCAAAGTTTTACCGTTTTAGAAAATATGTTGTACTATATGTGCTTTACCAAGTTGATTGAGTTTTATGTCAGCAGTCTGTATAGCGTTTCAGACGACCCCAACCGCAAAATGATACCGCAATCCAACGCAAAATATTGATCCTGAAACACGACAGTCAGGATATACGATAGAGAATTAATACATTGTGAAGATGTTTTCAGATATTTTGATGTTTTCTCAGTAATGAGTCATTTGTAATGATACTTTATATTTTTAGATGGCCAAATTCAGAGACATGCTTTCATCTGAAGTTGACGGTCAAAACAACACAATAAATTTACAGAACAACTACCGTCCAGTTCAACTGCTACACAGTCGTAAAGTATATTCTAGTCATAATATTAACAGTGCATCATCATTGAAAGGATTGGGGTTAATGCTTACCTCCCTTATCGCTGCTATTCGTTTATAATTAGTTCAATTCTTTTAACTTAATCTCTTATTCTTTTATTTAACATCTGTTTTTTCTTCATTTTTTCTTCTTTTTACTTGTGACACCAGGCGCCTTATTCTCGAAAACTTAAGTAAGAGATATACAGTAATCGGATTGGATAATGAAACTAAAAACTTAAAATCTATTTTTGTGATTGACCAAAACTAAAAGTTATACTTCTTGCTGTCTTTTTGTGTTGAATGATATTAAAATAAAGTTTCACGATCGAATAACATGAAGCATCCAGTCTTTCTCCAAATGATTTGACTTCCCACAATGCCCTGCAACTCAGGGGAGAAAACCACATAATAAACGAATATCAGACCACAGTAATAAAATTATATTCATCAGAATTTTTTTTAAGTTGTCCAGTAATCTTATTTAGCGACTATAGTCATATTGACTATGTACAAATCGTGCAAATATAATTATTTACATCAGGGGTATTCTTGTTCATGTTTTGAAATTGTTCATTGAGTTACATTGTAATTTGCAGGACTTTTATTTTATTCCCTGTACCCTTTCATCAATCAGATCAGCTGTAAGGTAGATATACTATTTTAACTTATAATGTTTAGTATATCCACCACCCAACGCTCAATCAAACCTTTAAATAATCCTAAATCGATATTTAGGAGAAGAGATGCTATGGTAAAATACTCCTTGGTTTTTTGTACAATGTAGATTGTTGAAACGCTGTATACAATACAAGTAAGGAGTAGTATGCCATAAAATTGTGTTCCGTTATTTAAAACCTCTAATTGGAAGGTAAAATAATTTAACAAAGGTAAATATGAGCGATCCCCATTATGTTACTTTATTTCTACTTTCATTGCTGTATTTTATATTTATATGAATATTAGCCTAATAAATCTAGCCCTACCCGTGATATTCGGATGACCCAGTTCCGATATCCCACACGAATATCACGTCGAAGGAACTGGGTCGGTCTAGATTTGTTGGACTATATGAATGTATGACTTGTTTGTTTATTAGTTATAAAAGTTCGTTATTTATTAGATGCATACTTAAATATGTGCAAATAAATTTCAATATACTTCTTGTATATATTGTATATTGTATTATTTAACTTTGACTATATTTATTGTAAATAATTTTGACAATATTTTGTAAATAAAATCACCAAGATTTGTGAAAATCCATCAAGTATTGTGACTTCTTGAGTCGGCTGAGTTAAATGAGTTGAATGAGAGCAACACTTCATACTAAATTCGGTTTTTCTTTTCGTTTCTGCAGTATCTTATAAGTTTTGGGTTTAACAACATATTTCAATAATAGAAAGCTCCATAATTTTGATGTAAATCAGGCCTAACAACTTGAATTAAAATGACTCATTTTCATTACTTTCAAATACCTGAGGTTGCCCGACTTTCTAACCTAGTTATGAGATTTTTGCCTGAAAAACATGCCTTTGGGGCTACGACGACGAAAAATTAGCTCAGACCGCGTTAAGGTCCTCGTAAGCGTGGTATCGGCGTGTAGGAAGCGTCACATATCCGTACGGTAGGCGCACGATCACCAATAATCGCCATTGAGATCGGAAATGTCCGTTTATAATCCCATCACATTTTACAGCGATATGAAATGTGATAGTCGCAGTCAAACATGAGAAAAACTAGAAAAAAATCCTTAAAAAATTACAACTAAAAAAACAGGGAGTAATGCGTAAATTCTTACGTTTCTGAAGCGCCTTTGCCTCGCGTGCACAGCGTATATTTACCGCTCAAGGAGATGATACAACGCTTGTCTGGCGACCTTCTCGATTCTATGGAACGCTGAATAAATGCCCAATTAAACTCCTTGGCTCGGCAAATATTGGCGACTATGGCGACAACTTTTATTACAAACCAGCAACTTGAACGCAATATAATCGCATAAGTAGCAGTTTTTTTAAAAATTTTAAAGTTTTTTCTCGAGTTTTCTTCGCGTTTCCGTCAATACATTTTTTGGTCGTCTTAAGATTGCAAAATGTCACAGTCAGGACTAGAAAGAGATATCTCAACTCGCTTTTGACTAAATAGACAATGCACTACCTCGTTTATTTGCTTCAATTTCATTTGATCCAAAATATCGGACGCAAATAGCGTAATCCCTGACGCACATCAACAACAGGATGCGTTGTCTTTGTACCTGTCAATTTTTTTTTTATAATTTTATGCAAAAATGGACATAAAAATGTATCTTCAGTCAAATTCTTGGCGACGTCTCAATTTCCAATGATCTATAGCTAAGATGAAGCAATAAATCCTAAGCTTATACAATATTTAGTAGCCAAATACTTGCGTCAAACTTTAAAAAAAAGTGCAGGTTTTGGGTCCTATTATATTGCTTGTTAAAGAATGCCGTTGAGGGGGCTAATTAATGAGTGAACTATTGGACTGACGACAGGCTCTAGTGTCGTTGAAGGGTTAATTAGGGATAAGAAAGGTTGTTGAACTATCCTAACCTGCAGTTTTTCTCTTTGATTTACACATTAGATACCTGTCATTATTTAGAGTCATTAAAACCGTCATAAGATTAATTAGACAAATTGTTCCTTATGTATCAAGGGGTGGCTAAGATTACCTGCGGCTTTGAAGTCGAGGTGGTAAAAGACTTCAGTTTTGAGGCCATTAGTTTAGGAGGCGACGTGGGTCTCTTTTTCTTTTGTAAATTAGCAATTTGTAG
The DNA here is from genome assembly GCF_000327385.1 of Lottia gigantea. Lineage (NCBI taxonomy): Eukaryota > Metazoa > Mollusca > Gastropoda > Lottiidae > Lottia > Lottia gigantea. Next base: position 39,278 of record NW_008708594.1, on the reverse strand, counting down.
CTTCTATTTACCAATTCCAACTTCCCATCAAATGTCTGTGGTTCCTGTAATTATATAAATGTCTGACTGTATATGATGTGACTCGCAAACGCTGAAAAAATTTGTAATGTGAAAGAATAGAGCAAACGATGCCATTAGTCTCCTTGATACACATACAAAGTTCAGAAAACGTCTTTGCAATCTCTTTTATTTTGTTGTTTTCTCTTAGGTTGCTACTCGTGGTATAAGATCTCTATCGATGTCTATATTCCATTCGCTTTTACTTCAGTTCAACTAACGAAGGTTGGCGAAGGTTGAGCCGAATGGTCTATATCTCTGTCATCAAATGCGGACTGGATGTTAAAGCCTACCGGAAATATAGTAGAAATACATTGTATATCACGATGAACAATATTGGCAATATTTATATACAGTTACTCTGGCGGGGTTATTTGAAAAACCAACATCCTATACAAACTCAATAACAGACATCTTTTTTGATAATATTCGGTGTAGTAGCCTACCATTGCCGAAAAAAGATTTCATTGAGCACTGTTTTTGACTTTTTTGTAAAGTACTAAAAGAAAACAACAAAAGCTTATTTGTTAATCAACCACAATCTATTACATTAATTGATAACTTTTTTAATTTACTTCAGTATTTTATTAGAAAAGTCAGTATTGTTCACATAAGAAAAAAAAAAAAACAAAAAAACTCACAGCTCTAATGTATTACTTATAGATATTTATATAAAATTTAACCATTTTTTCATTCAAATTTCACACTTAAGTCACACATTTGACAGATAAGTTTTAAATTCGGAGTTTTATTTCTGCCTAAGAGGAAATTACCATCAATTATAAGCACATGTATATTCATAAGTCAAATTTGTCCAACGTCATACAATTTTCGATAAGGTTTTGAATGAAATTTCAGGATATGTTAACTGAATGATTTGCAACCAGCGGTAATTGTAGAGTATAAATATTGAAACGTCTCCCAATTCCTTCAGTTTATCGACCTCTACTAGCTATGTATTTCCAGTGCTTTAGTCGTATAGCAGTTCTGTTACTATCTGTTCACCATGCTAGTACGTTTTATAAAGGTAAGAAAACATAAGAGTTTGAATCAAGCATTGAGGGATGCGAACACCCGATAAAATATATTTGTAATATATAAATAAACCAACGGATTCAACCACTTTTTTCTTCTGTTCCATTGAAATTCCACGTTTACCCTAATTACACTATATTAATTAACAAAGTTTATCCACAATCCCTAAAAAAAAAGTAATCATGCTTAGTAACGCTATCCTATGTATTTTTCCTTCTACAAGCTGATATGAACCATAGATTTTGCAACAGTATCGAATTGCCACATGTGTAACATTTGACATGTGTTATATGTTATATTATGTGTTATGTGTAACATGTGTTCTATTATGTGTTATGTTATGTGTTATAGGTTAAAGTATATGTGTAACATGTGTTCTATTATGTGTTTTTGTATGTGTTATATTATGTGTTATGTGTAACTTGTGTTACATTATGTGCTATGTGTTATATGTTATGTGTAACATGTGTTCTATTATGTGCTATATGTTGAATTATGTGTTATATTATAACATTATTTATTTTAATTATTCATCTCGTACAAATAACTATTAACCACGAAACTACCAAAGGGAACAAAAATAGTGCATTCTGCATGGATTCTGAAAAATTTATTACTTATAAATAGAAATATAAAAACAGAACTTGAATCGTATTGTTACTCAAAGTTTTATGCTATGGATCTTCAGATCTTTCAGCCGGTGCCCCTCCTTAAGTTGTACAATGTACAAGTAGAACTTATATTATGTCTACATTTCGAAACAAGTTCCATCACTTCGATGATTATTTTACAAAATTTGTCAATGTATACGCTCTGTATATGTTATTATAAGCAGTCTGAGGGTTTATTATAAATTTCACAATAACTATACTGTCCATAATATCAATGTCACTGGAATTTCACCTTCATTCAAATTAAAAAAAAAAATCTAAATGAAATTCTTGATGCATATGAAGGATTTACTACGTGTATTATTTGCCCATTAGAGAGTTGAAGTTTAAAATGAAGTTAAAATTTACAGAGTAAAGAAACAGTAAATGTCATTATTATAAATTTATGGTATCATATAGAAATAGGCGGCCAACATATTATACGTCACCTTTCTTCTTTATCCCATTTTAAAACCAAGTTTTAACATTTTATTTTAAACATAAATCATCTTGCCTTGAAGTAACAATCGACTTTGAAGTTGAACTTGCATCTTTTGATGTAGGTATATTTAACTAAAATCGAGCTATTTTCAAATCTTCGGAACAAAATATAAAGTACACCACCCCGCCTTTTATTGTTTTTAGAAATTTCCTTATTTGTTATAATATTTTACCAGTTTTTCAGAAAATATCAAACGGTTTGTTGTCTAAATATGGGCTTTACCAGTTTATTTAGATCTCAATAGAAGCTATCTTTCACGCGTTTTATTATAAAAATGCGACGTCTGGACGCCCTGTCCTGTCGTACCAGCCACTCCAGTAATAGACATGTTTGTCAATGTGTATTGTGCGATTCAAAAACATTTTTTAGTACATTTGGGATTGTTCCGCATTAACTTCTTGCATGGGACACACGTGAACACATTTATTTACCTATGTATAAAACATAGTATAATTTTAAGTACGCTATGCTATCTATCTTTCTATTTATCTATTTTTCCTTCTATCTATCTATGCTATCATATTATGATAACATATGTGCTATCTATGCTATGCTATCTATGCTATGCTATCTATCTATCTGTCTATGCTATCTATGTTATCTATCTAACTATGTTATCTATGCTATCTATGCTATCTATGCTATCTATCTATCTATACTATCTATGCTATCTAGTTATCTATTTCAACTATTTTATCTATGCTAACTATCTATGCTATCTAGCTATGCTATCTATGTATCTATCTATGCTAACTATCTATGCTATCTATATATGCTAACTATCTATGCTATCTATGCTATCTATGCTATGCTATCTATGCTAACTATCTAGGTATCTATGTTATCTATCTAGTTTGTTGTGATTATTTTAATCATTATATTCATTTATTATAAATTTCTAAGCACTTATTACAAATTTGCTTTTCTTTTATATTTTTTTCTATCAAATTACATGAAAGTTCTGTTGGGTTCATTCAAGGTCTTAGTACAACATAAATTACCGGGCTTGCATAATTACTGAACATCATGTAATTAATCAATGTACATAATTTAAAATATGTCGTCTTGCTCAAATATCTTCTGTTCTGTTTAGTTGTCTGACGATTTTAAGACTATCCTCATTTACCTCGAAGAACATTAATTTCTTATGGGTGGATTCTATTTTTAGACCTTGTGATTTATTCGAACGGAGGTCCTGCTGAAATTTATTTTCCAAGGTAACAATTACCCATGAGTCCATTTTGTGACTTAGTGACCCATAAATTGTATGCATAATAATTTTTATCATATCATTTATGAGAATCTTAGTTCACCACAGACGAATTACGATGTGAGACGTTTACATCTATAATGACTTCTATCAGAAAACAGGTAGATTCTTAAAATATGAAACATGACAATCATTAACCGACATATTGTTACAAGTAGCCGACCATTAGTATGAATCATGAATCTTTTACGAATTTATCCATATATTGCGGAGAAGCTCCACTGCCTATTCTGTTGATATAATCTTAATTTTTATTGTGAAATGTAATTAAAAGAAGGTATTTACGTGCAATATACCATTTGAAAACATTTTAAAGTCTCTATGTTTTGAATGACTCATTTAGTTAGGGCAAATTTTGTGGAAAGTCCATTGTTAAATTAAAAAAAAAACATGCAAAATGAAATGTAAACAGTACAGTACAGAAATGTACAGTAAAATGGATCTGGAAGAACACGATTGCCTCATTTCCACTGATTTAAGTGGAGTATAGAAGCCTTGCTTGTAACCGCATGTTCCAGGTTAACTTTAGGTAGATATATTTCAAACGGTGCTAATTGGGGAAATTCATTGTAAAAATCAACAATTGCATCCAAAATGTGTGGTAAGTAGGATGTGCTGGTTGTCATATTTCTAGTTGTCGTGGGTAATGACAGATGAGTGACAGGTACTTGATATACGAGCAGATATCACTAGACTTCAGGTATCTGGTTGAAGTACACACTAGATGCGACTGGCATTGTGAACGAGTCGGTTGTATTATTGTCTGTGGTGTGGGAGGGGTGCTAGTGACGGTTAAAGAATTCACAGTAGGAATAGCCGCTACCAGTGTTCTTAAAACAACATGGCCAAGATATCGCTAATGTTTCTGTTATCTTTGATCCGAGAAAAACACCATGACGGTAACTTTAAATTTTGTTTTAATTTTAGATATCAGGATGTACATGCATTATGCTGCCTAACAGTGTGTTCCTCTTTTCATTTTTTGAAAATGCATATGGCTTGTCAGATAAGCACGGAACACAATACTGTGAATATGCATTATGCTGCCTATCAGTATGTACCAACATGAAACACATTTAAATGAAATGAATGGAGTTTTACGTTCTACTCTTCTTAACACATTTAAGTCAGCATATTCATCTAATTAAAATGCGGTATATTTCATGAATAAAAAAGTCATTATATACTTATCCAATTTTGACAATTAGTAGAGCATCAGTTTCTAGGGAAAAAAAATTCAGCAAAATGTATCAATTAATTTCTAATTCAGATATTAAAACAATTGTAATTCTTGAAAAAAGGTAGTAATATCATTCAAAACAGCTTCTAGAAATTAAGAATGTAAGTTAAGATCACTGTTGATTCACTGTTGTATTCGTCATTTTATTTTTATTACCTTGAAAGGCTGAATCTTAGAAATCTTTCTCTTTAATTGTCTCAATATTTGCACCATGTCGTATAAATCTTAAATACCGACATGCATATTCAGGCAATTAACGTCAAAACTGCAGGTACAAAACGAGAAATCTTGATGAAAATAGAGCTAATTTTTGCTCGATGAAAAATAATAATTTCTATGACTTTGTTTCAAGTGCATATAATGCTCTAGATTTTAGATCCTTTCGATATGTTACGAAATACATATATATCTACCTTGAAACGGTTATAGTATCAATTTTATTCCTCAATGTACGATCCATAATAATGGCTATTCGCGCCAGTGCACTTTTTTACTTCCGGTTTGTTGAAGCTGTTGTGGTTGGTTATTAATGCCAATGATTTTCTTTATTAAGGATAAATGATTTTCTATCGGGTATTTACAGAGCTTAGCGAAGTGCATTGTTTTAATATTTGACTTTCCTTTTTCATTTATTCTGAAATACTCAACAACAAAAAGATAAAATTTGTGAAGGACAATGCACAGGATCACAAAAAAGTTAATTCAGCGACATAATGGATTATATAGACGAACAAGATATACCATGTTTGTAAGCATGTCTACATGTTCTGTACCATTACAGATAACATAGTCATGTCTCCGATTTCAATATCCTGATTGACAGGTGATTGATCTAGAACGCGTGTTTGATGTTAAACTGGTGACATAGAGTCGCTAATAGTGATGTTAATGATGACAGTCAAACAACCTGTCTGTTTCTGGCTATTACATTGCAGAAAAGTAGGACGTAAAACTCCATTCGTGTCGTTTCTAGCTATTCCATGACAGGGTAGATTTTTTACCGCTCTGCACCTTTTGAAATCAAGTAAATTAATATTTTATGATGCATCAGCGTTCAATCAAGCAAGGTAATGTGAATACGTGTTCTGCACCATTCAAAAACCAACAATTCCATGTATGGAATGCACTGAACGCCACGCAATGTGGGCTGAGAACCAATTCTGCAAGGACAGCGACATTCATATTAACTAACTATTGATGGCGGGTTGAGGTACATAGCACCTCCATGTCCTTCTTCCACCTCCAACAGTCACAAGTAAAGCCGTATTCTAAAATCCTTTGGTACCCTCTTTCGATCTATTTGGGAATTGGATATATTGAATGAGTTTAAAACTTGAACCGAAATCGTTTCAAGACATCCGTACATCCAAGGATCAATTTCTAGTTTGATATTGAAAACGAGCCCACGTCAAAGAATGTATAGAAATAGCTTCTTATAATAAGATATGGATAGCAAGCTTTAAAAAATTAATCACCGGTTAAAAATCGATAAGAAGTTTCAATTTGATGAGGAAAACGAGCCCATAGTAAACAATTATATGTGGTAATTCATGTAATTTACAAACGCCGGAAACATCGATTAAGGTCAAGTCATCCGTATGAATCTTAATTTGATTTTGAAACGTCTTCATAAAGTAAGAATGTGAGTGATAATTCAATTTAGAAACGCCGGAAACAATAAACTATGATAGAATGACAGTATGACCAAGAGATATACTAGTAATTGAAATCTGACAAATGAAAGCTGACAGTCGGTGGGGAGGTGGTTGATAGATGTCTTTATTTACGGCGTGTTATCATTATTATTTACACTAAGTACCTATATATGATAAGAATAATTTGGTAAAGAGATTGTAAGGAGGTTTTCTAAATTTGTATGTGTATCGGGGACACTGCTCGCATCGAATTGCACTATTATTCTTATTTCTGTGCTTTGAAATTTCACCGAAACTAAGGCTTTTGGGACATCTCCACCGCAATCACTTGGTGTCTATGATATCTCAAAGTATCATCAAGTTTCGGGGGAATGTACAAGAGCAGTATCCACTCACATGGTGTATAATGAATATATCAATAGATCTTTTTAGTGATGAACCGGAAGACCTTTGGACGAAATAATCTTTCTATTCATAAATCTACCACAATACGTCTCTCATCTTGTTTCATAATTCTGACCTCCTACGCCTATTTTAAGAAATCTTCTTTTAATTATAGACATAAGTAAATCCTAGTTTGACATAATCAATTAATTTTGGTTAAGTGTCCGGACTGATATGGCTGATATTCGACACCTTCTAGACGACAGTACAACTGATAAACTATCGACTTCACTGTAGGTTATTGCCTTTTATCTTTTGTGGGGCACTACATGTAGGTAAAAGTCAACAAGTTTATGAAAATAAAATGACTAATAAATGATCGGTATTTGTTTGTGTTGGAGCTATGGTACTGTCTCGCATTTGATTGATAAGCAATTCGACAAAACCGAATAACGTGGGTGGCTCCCTTCGTCGTTGAAACAATAATTCGACCAAGCAATGACATCATGTAAAGCCTCTCTGGCTGATTATACTGTGTACGAGTAACGTAACTGACCAATCGTTTGAAAAAGATTTTGATTAATGTTTGGAGCGATGGTGATACGAACCTTTCAAGAACACTTAATTACTTTATTTAATCACAGCACAATAGCAATTGACCAAAAAGATAACGCTACACTATACAGTTACCAAATATATAGATGATATGATTCATGACCAATTTCGGGTTAAAACAATTAGCTACGTTCTACAAGACAGATTCGCCATTTTCGGTGATTGATATGGGTCTTGAATATATGTATATAGTCTTCAGAAGTACTTGTACTGTGCCTTTTCTATAAATGGGATAGTCTAGGGAAAAGATGAGTCGTCTTTTTAACTTTGAATTCTGGACACACATGGATTTTAAGGCTCAAGTTCCCGTCTCTGGAACAAAGTTACAATCGGTCAAACAAATGGCAAACTTGTCCCTTTCAATAGTTTAGTCACAATATCCATGATAATACATGAATCCAAAAATGAGTACTGTCTTGTAACCATATAGTGCACTACACTTATATCAAATATTTTAGAAAACAAACGTGTTACACAATTTTAACAAGATTGCTATGAGGTCATTTCTGACACCTAACATGGTTTACATTCTGTTATTTATTAGGTCTTGTAACTTTATGTCTCTTCCTTGTCCACACGATTTGTTGAACACATCAATTACTAGAAGAGTAACCTCGGTGGAATATATTGACCATGTAGCTTTAAGGTGACAAATTCAAGGCTAAGAGCAACAGTACGACTCGATGTAGGCTTTGAACCTATTTTATCACACAATAATTAACAATATATTTATGTATTTCAGGTCCCTCCCACAAAACTGCTCATTGGAGTTACGAAGGAAATAGTGGTATGTATTATTTAACTCTTCTCATTGCTTTATTACTACTGTAGTAGGATCGAAAGCAGACTATCAGTCCATGGTATCTAAAACAATAACCCCAAACTCCAAACAAAAACCTTATACTACATCTTTGTTAGTAGTATGGTAAATTAACAGAGCCCAGCATGTCAACTCGTTTAAGTAAATTTTCATTTTTTCACAAGTTGTTGTTTAAAATTGACCTCACGATGTTCGGAAGCAAGTCATGATAATCGTGCTGCTTCAAGTAACAGTTTACACGATTCCATCGTTTATTAGCCCTTACCATTTAACGGTATAATAATATAATATCATCTTTCCGTCTTAATTTTTTGATTGAAAACCATTGATGTACATCCGTACCTCTTTGAAATTTAAGTGAAGGTTAAACGTTTTTCCCTGAACTTGCAAGATAAATCGTCTGATTTTGAGAAAAGGGGTCCTGATTGAGCTGATGGAGCGTATGGAAATTGATAACGTCATACAGTGGGTAACGAGGGAAATTTCGCCAGAACAGTGGTCTTAGACAACTCTATTTAGATCCTAAACTGTCAATGAATCAATGGAAGATTGCTGTATTAATCTTAACACCATTGAAGGTCGCAACTGGTATGAAAGAACTAAAAATACACTTCAACATACTTCTGTCAGACGAAAATATAAATAGTTATTTTTGAATCAGACTTTATGAAGCCTTGGTGACAGGTTAATATCTAAATTTAACAGGATATATAACTATATTTACTACAGTCAGCTATTATATTGTCAATGAACGGCGAGCAAGATGTTGTTAGATAATGAAGTTTTACGCCATACTGTTTTATGCCATACTGTTTTACGCGGGTGGGTGCTCTAAGTCATATGCATGCCTTCGGGGCAGCGAGGGAGGGGGGGAGCACATATGCTTGTATACTTTGAACAGTGTTCAATGAAATAAACAATATATTGTTAATTAAAATGAAGTTTTACGTCATACCGCATGTAGGTGCTTCTAGTCCTATGGGTCATCGAAATGAAATTAGAATAATTGTTTTAGATAGTAAAGATAATGGAGTTTTAGGCCATACTATTGAACACTTTATGAGGGATATTGGAAAGTCCAAGGAAACATGGCTATTATAAACTTTTCTTACTTGTGGTCTAGGATTAAAAAAATAGTCAATCTTTTTCTTACAAGCTAAACAATATCAAGGATCATTCCAACCAGCTGGTCCTTGTCCAAACCTCTTCGTATTGATCTGTCCTGGTTTATCCTTACCTATTTATTTACAGCTGGGTCAAATACAATAATGGTGACTCACTTTTGTCTAGATTTTTATTCAGCTGTTCGACCTGTAAAAACTACATGCTTCAAACATACCTTGAAGTTGCGACATGCTGACGACATAGAAAATCAAATTTCGTCACCAGAGGGCAATTTAGTCTGGAAAAACATACTCTAAATTCCCGTTGAAAGTTTGAGTTACTTAAATAGGTTTATTTCGTCATAAATTTGAAAACAGACAAAGCGACACTATTCTGTTTGTTTAGATTTATGATGCAAGTGTGACTGAGTAGCCATTTTATTTCTCAAGGTTTTTGAATATATTTTTAGCTAGAAACCTATTTATCATAATCACTGACAAATAATCAATTAAAGTTTAAAATTTAAGAAGCATATGACATGTAATGATTATTGAGTGACTACAGGTAATGAATGAATGGACAATAACCTCAGATTCTATTCTTTGTGGTTTTCTTTTTGTAAGTGAACTACCAAAGGAGACTCAGGTCGTTCCTGCAACTGGCTAAATTTGGACGCAACAGAATTTTTAACGACTGCTAGTAACTGGCAACATTTGATCAAATGCTGGATTTAGTCGAACGCCGCGCACCAAAGATATAAACATTGCGATTGTCATCAGTTGCTGATGGTCTTCTTTCTAACAACAAAATGGATCTGGTCGTCGATTTAAACGTTCGAAATCTGTGACCATCGTAGTTGTAACTTCGCCATTGGGTAGTCGAAATCAAACCATTTTACGCTTTTAACCATTTTCTGACATGTTTGCCGATAGCCAGTGCCCGGGTACACTAGCCCCCCTACACGCTTTATATCAATTTGTAACATATCTTTTCAGGGCCAGATTCATGGCCGCAGCAATATGAACACTGTGGAGGAATGCAACAATCTCCCATCAACATAGATACAAAATCAGTCAGCTATGATCCTGATATGGGAGCGTTTGATTTTTCCCAGTTCGATGTTTCCTCAAATTCTCATGTATTTAATATTACCAATAATGGGCACTCAGGTAAATTTATATCACATAGGTCTATATTTAATTTTAAAGATGAGTTATCTTATTTTTTAGTGTCAAATTAAGAAAACTATTTGATTTATTGGTGTTTATAATGATGTTCTTAATGCATATAATAAGGAGTTTTAACCAATCATAAATGTCCATGTCTGGATAAACAAAAATAAAAATGCTTTTTGATCTTTCTTGATCGGTCACTAATAGGAATTCTGCTGGTAATTCTCTTCTAATTTAGCTAATTATGAATTAATTATGGACTATAACAAACTGGTATATTTGCAAATCATTAGAACACTTCTACTTTCTATTCAAGTATTAGCATTTTCATTTTCATAAATGAAAATAAGGGAACCATTCTTTAATACGGAGTATCAGTAGATTTAAATCAATCTTGCTATCAACTGTTGCCAATTATGGATAATCCATGATTTCGAAATTTTTGGCGGGTAATGGGTTGCTTTGTTGTCTTGCATAAAGGTTAGGACAATTATAATGTTAATCGTACTATTCAGTCATATAACAGACTATAATATGAAAAGGATTACAGTGAAAACCTAAGAGAAATTGTAAGAATTTACGGGGGGGGGGGGGGGGTAATAATGCAATCGATCAAGGATCCTGAAAAGGCGTAATAAAAATTTAAAGTATGAAAATCCCCGATCTAGCTTGTTATGATTAAAAAATCAATGACATGAGGCAATTTGAATTTCAAAGGACCTATATGATAGTTTATTTTAAGCAATCACCTTCAGGGTAATATTTTGTATATATTCTTTACAGCGAGTGCAGCTATTAGTAATGAAATGTACTGCAAGGGTGGAGGGCTGCCAGGAGAATTTAAAACTGCTGAATTTCACTTCCACTGGGGGTCGGATGATTCTAGAGGTTCGGAACATGGTATCGATATGAAAAACTATCCTTTAGAGGTAAGTGGTCTGATTTGGATCGATTGGGTTAGTGGGTTAGTGCTTTCTGTCAGGGGTCCGGTTACAGCTATGTTCAAGGATGGAAATATAGGTGGAAAGTAGAACTTCATTGCGTCTTCGGGCTTAAGGTGCAGATAGAGAAGGTACGGTGACCAGATTGGTGTTCGGTGCGATACAGTACAAAATAGAAAAAAGCGAATACAAGATATACGGTTCCAGTAACGATGCGGACACGATTGACTCCGACACAAACTACCATTCCTGACCTATTCCAGCTTCACCACGGATTAAAACACTGAAGTCTTTAGCTAAGGCATTAATGGCATTCTAATTTCGAATTTCGAATCTTCTTCGTGAATTTTAATTGCCAATAAACGTCTGTATATATCATGTATGCGGAAAAATAAATTATTAATTGTGTTAATATTTTCAGATGCACATAGTCCATTATAATACGAAATATGGAACGTTAACTAATGCTAAATCTCAACCAGATGGACTAGCTGTATTAGGAGTTATGTTTGAGGTAAGATGATATCTGTGTCTTTGGTATTCTGGTTCCATAGCAAGAATTCCTGCAGCTTGAACCCCGAAATCTAATGCCATTCAGAGATTGGGTTTAGGTTGATTCCAGTTCCATCAATAGGTTATCCCAATCAGATACCAACTTTTATATACTTTTGTATTTTTTTAATTTAGTTATTAAAAAGTTAGTTCGCAGCTCGAATTTGACTTGAATTTCAAAGTGATTTAAACCTAATATTGGAACGATAAATTGGAATCGATGTAAGATGCCTTTATCTTATGTAATATTTCATATTGAAAAAAATTTCAGTTTATTTTTCGTGATATCTTTGTAGATTTCGGAGACAGACAATCCTAATTTTGAACCGATTACTTCAGCACTACATAATATACGCAGAGAAGGTGATATATTTTTACACATCTTTCCTGGCCCGTAGCCAGCTCAAGGTCTAAGGCGGACCAAAATTCCATAATGGAGGACAGAGTCATTTGACCTTACATATCAATCAAGACATAGATCATTACACTACCAACTGCATCTCTGAGAAACCGGAAGTTATTGTCCGTTGAAATTATTTTGAGGGGGTTTAATCTGTCTTGAAAATATAATCTAGAGTGAAATATCTTTAAGAGGTTGCCGTGTATTTCGATATCCTTGACAACATTTTTAGAAAATATTGAAGTGATGTAAAATTGATCTTTTCAGGAGAAAGGGAGGCTATCACCAATCTTCATATTTCCAACTTATTACCCAAGAATCCAGAAATGTTTTATCGCTACAAGGGAAGTCTTACTACCCCGCCTTGCTTTGAAAGCGTAACTTGGACTATTTTTGCTGTTCCTCAGAAAATATCCTCAAAACAGGTGAGTTGACATATTCTTAAAAAAGTCCTCACGGACGCACATTTGCCTACCTGCTTTTCTATTGAAGAGAGTCAGAAAGTTTTTATATCGATTGGACAGACCCGTAAAGACCATTTCATTCCATTTCAGATGGCAGCTTTAAGAATGTTAAAGATGGGTGAACAGGGCGATACCCCAGCTAAAGACTATGTTCATGGTGGTCCAATGTATCCTCATGCCAGTTCTAGAACCAATACTGTCAAATTCATGAGTAACAACTACCGACCCTTCCAAGATATACACGGTCGAATCGTCAGCAAGAGCTTCAGCAATTTACCAGGGATGTCTGCAGAGCTGAAGGAAATACAAATGCAGTACCCAGTTAAACCCAAGCAACCCGACTCGTCCTCCATCGACCAGGCCATGTTAACTATTGATCAACATACTATCGGCCCATCTGAAACTGGCAGCAATGTTGTTGGTACACCTAAAGAAGTTACCATCATGTCCGGTGCCAATCCACGAGTGGGATTCCTTGATCCTGTGCATTCAGCAATTTTAGACCAGAAGGCCGCAGCTACCGAATCTAGAGTTAGTGTACATGAACAGCAATTAAACATGAAATTAGGTAGTGCTAATGAAGGCTTATTGCCCCACAAGTCGGATCCAACCACTCACAATATTGGTAGCATGAATATTGAGCCAATGACTACAACCACGGTTGCCACGACTACCACTACCACTACGACTACAACAACTCAGCCGCCAACCACAACGACCACTCAGCCACCAACGACAACGACCACTCAGCCACCAACGACAACCACCTTAGCCCCAACTACTACAACCACCACGGCCACAACTACCATGGCCCCAGCTGCCAGGCGTCCGAAATATCATAATATATTTGAATCAATTAAACACCTACAGATGACCACGACACCCTTGCCATATGCAAATCCAATCATAGTGGGTGATTCATCTACAACGCTGGTCAGATCTTTGCGAGACCCCAATCCAGTAGGAGCCTACCACACTCTACCATCGTGGCTGACAAAAATGATCACTCATCCATCGGCAGTTAGATCGTCGACTAATTCTCAATCTGGCCAATGGAAACCGGAGTCTAATAATCATTTAGTGGCACCAAATCAAGAACCGATCACCCAACTACATCAAGAGCCTCGAAATCACCCTATAAGCACACACCCCGAGCCTCCTGTCCATGAAAAGCCTGGACAATCCTCTACGTATTATGGATTTCAGAACATAATGCCATCGCGGAATACAGACCCACATTCTATAAGTTCCCAGTCATACTCTTCTGGATCATCGAATCAAAATCAAAACCACGGAAGCATTATTCCTGGTCATACTTCACGAAGTGGACAATCGGCCTCACACCATCAATCTACAAACCCATTTATGAATCGAGGATCTTATTCAGGATCGTACACCAATTCACAATATATCCCGATTCCCAAACGCAGACCAGCATCCTCGTATCAGAGTAGTTCATCCCAATCTTGGTTGTTACCGCGGAATAGACCCCAAGCAAGCCAGCCATATGGAGAAACTGCTTACAGCAGTAAAGCAAACTACCCAGGAAGCGTTATCACACAATCCAAGCCCAAACTAGACTTACCGTTTCAACCCAAACCATTATCTAACTACCAGAATTTTGGTCTTCTGGAATCCCCTGCTAGTCAGAGACCAACAGAAACAGCCCCAAAACTTACCATTGATAGAGGAACATTGTTGAGGGCATTGAAGCGAATACAAGCTCTTAGAGATGGTCAAAGTATCGAAACAACGACGCCCAAGGCTGAGGAGAAGCCGTATATTTGGTTACACTCTTCAAGGGACCCAGTGCGAGTGTCAAACAAGTTCGCTAAAGGAATGTATAACAGAGAACAGCAATACCCGGCGAGGGGCTCAGCGTTACGGACGCTCGGTATGGGTGCCGTTACTGGTAGTTAGTTTGAAATTAATCTAATATCTATCCATAGTGCAATTAATTTAACGGGTTGAGTGACAACATTCAGTTGTTGGTCCAAGGTTGTTTTGGGGACGGAAAGAAACTGCTCAAAGGTGCTCAATGATTTCCCAAATCTCATCGATTCCATATTTAATGTTTATGTGTTGGAAACCTACTTTCTTTGCAAGGATCCAGTGTTACACTGATTTTGTTTTGAACTTCTTCTGAATAATATGGCATATTTATCTTTTGTGAAGATGTGTTCTTGCTGGGGACTTCTAAAGTTAATATATGGTGTTGACTGAAACTGGATCATTTGGGTCCAATATAAATTGTTTAAATGACGACGGTTGTTGGTTAATAATTATATCTAGAAAATATATTCTTGGTATTCAAGATTTGTTAAATATTTTTATTATAATAAACCTATGATATATATTCAACAAGGCTCAGACCCAGTTAGTAACCTTCTGCGTCAGTTCGGGTTGGAAAAGGGACACTAAGTAGTCATTAGTAGTGTCCGGGACGAATTGTCTAGTACCCGTGGAGAGCAAAGGGGGCTTTAATCAAGAAAGGGAGTGATAAAAACCATTGGATGTTCATAGATATCATAGACAGTCATTGCATCACTTGAAATGGGAAGTTAGATTAAGTCGGGGTCGATGTATCGAAAATATTCTGTCTTGAGTTTCTTTTAACCAGAATTCAAACTTTCATGAGATACATGAATTTATGGTAGATAACTCCATAGATATCTGATGTACTAGCAGGTGTGTTGATTAAGAATTATACTATCAACCCTGTTGCTGCTGTCAGGTCTCTGGGCTCAGGGTCACGTAACTCTTTTCATACTCAGCGGAGATTTTACTTAAATTTGAAGCAGCTATTACAGGTGCATAGCTGATTGTATCAAAGAAAAAAATATATTAATTCCTTAGCGCACAATGGCATTATCACATTAATATTAAATGTTACTTTTACTTTCGCAAATTTATGAATTTGAGTATAAACTAAGCTGAGCATGATAATTTTTTTACGTTTAATCAAAGATATTGAACGTTTTGAACTACCGTTTAAAGAAAAAATACATGCATCAATTAAATGAGACAGTTTTGATTAAGGCAAGTGTCTTACATATATAAAGCATACAAATGTATATAGCCGTCTAATATTTGTTATCCGAGCTGATAGCGTTAAAATCCAACAATCTGCAATACCCTTCAAAATGACAAATCAGGTTTAGGCTACAATTTAATAAACAAATTACGAAAATCGTACATGTTTAGGTTGTTATTAACATTTAGGTAGGTATTAACGAGAATAGCTACTATAGATAGTATATCCTTTCTGTAGAGAGAAAGATTCATAAACGCCTTCTGTGCTCAACAAGAGTCATATTTTCATCTCCATAAGATCACTATCGACAGAGAAAACAAATACTTTGATGTATACATTCCATCAAAATATGGGGCAGACCGACAGAGGAGTACGGCCTAAAGGACAAACAAGAAATTAAAGCCGAGTGTCTTCTTCATTAAGGAATGCAGTTAGTTCATTACATACGCCACTATCTGTATCGTCACTGCAGAACCCCACGTCCTGCTCCTCGTCGTCAATTTGATTGCGTCTCGGTGAGCATATTTCCGGATAACCATCTGTGTCTTTAGAAACATCATTGATAGTCGCCAATTTGATGTTTGAATCGAAATCTATGTTAGCATTGTGGCATTCATTGGCATTTACGAATGATGCCGCTGGCGTTTCGTAAGATAAGTATGCCTGGTCGTTGGATTCGTTGGAATGAAAAGTCTGAGCTGGTCTACAGCTGTTATGTTCCCGTCTGAACTGTTCGTGTGCGTCAGAGTCACAACTGATGTGAAGTTGGTTCGCAGGTTTATCACCATTGGATTTTTCACAGATGTTCGTTTTGATATGTTTCGTATGTTCGTTGATTTTCGTAGAGTGTCGATGACAGCTACGCAAAAGCGATGGCTGTTCACAAGACGCAAGTGCATTAGTGTCACAATGTTCACTTGTAGACGTTGCTGAGTTTAACATTTTGTTATTTGGATCGTCTGATTTCGATGCACAGTGTTTTTGATTTTGCTTTTGTACCTTTGTTGGAAGTTGAGATTCATCAGCCTTGGTAACCTTAAATCTATGTTTCCGACTGGGAGTAGTATGATCCATGGTCGGAGACGTAGCTGCGTCAACCAGCTGCGGGTGTCTGACTTGTGGAGGTGAAGGTCTTTTGGGAAGACTCCTTGGTGGGGAATATCTGTTTGCGGGATTCAATCGTGGTTGATCTCGAATACCCCACAGATGTTTCAACGAAAGGGAATTTTTGTGAACATTATCATCAGTCAGCGGTAAATGTGAAGCGTCCATTGACAACGATCGACCATCAACAACTCTTTTCGGACCCTTACTGTCTACAAATGACACACGATGTCGATGGCCACGTTTCAGATCACGATGCTGTTTGATCTCATCCGTATAACCAGATTCCGATGAACTGCGGTTGTGCAACGGAATTGCGTCGATAGAATTGTGGCGGCGTGCACTGGCATGTGATAATGCTATTCGTCGCACTGGGTCTACGAGTTCAACTTGGACCTCGGCGTCTTTCATTTCCGTCGCATTCCGTAACAAAGATCGGACAGAATTGACAGTGTTATATTTTGATCCGTCTAATCGCTGCAGCAGAAATGATCGGTAAGAATTATAGGTATTGTACGCGTCCCATTGTCTGGATGGCTGTAACGAACGGATAGACGTAACCGTATCGTACTGATTATTACGTTTGATGAACGACGTATAAGAGGAAACGGTGTCGTAACAGGAGTTTGTATCTGAACGAAATTCCACATCCTTGTATTCGTTGTCTCCTTCGTTAAGGATAATAAATCCCGAATTCTCAACATCTCCTTCATCACGATCTTTAACACTGTCCCGAAACCAGCTACAACACTTTAAACAAACACACGTTAAAAATATCAAAATAGCTAAAACCGGAAGTATGGCCAGGTTCGTTGAGACATTCGTTGCTTCTAACTCGACTGTGACCTTGGTGGAGTCCAGAGGGTTTGTTGGTTTCACGGCACTTCCGGTTCTATCGAGTGATTCCGTGGTTTCGAGAACATTATTATGGAGATGATTGTATATAGCACTAGTCTCGGTGGTATTTGAGGTCATCGTAACGTTTGACCACACACGTCACTAATACCGATCCTCAAACATCAATCATGCAAGACATTACGAAAGCAAATCTTCAAATCCACTGAAGATGTCACTTGCAGGTCAGTATCCAAATAAGAAAATATATACTTAGTTATACATTTAATGGTTTGTTTTGTCCTTATACATTGTACATTATATATATAAGAACACATACACAACACACGTAACGAAGGTTAGTCTGACACTACTTGATCAAAAATAGTGTCAAATATTCAAATAATGGTCGTCTATGATCAGAGAAACTTTTTTTTCCAAAGCAGTACCAGATTCTCTGAAAAATGAAATGTACACTTCGTTATGAAACTTTAAATATTTTTCTCGTCGTGATTTGTAACCTATGTTTATAAGACCGTTACACAGTGGAAAAATGTAGCGAATAATCTAACAAATAAGATTCGTTGCATCACCAACACACAAAACGTATCTGAGCAAAACCGATATACACGTATAAACATCGCCCAAGGAGACAAATTTATAAGCAGGCAAGTAAACCAACCGTTGGGATAACGAAGTTGCTCGTTACTCCATGTGTTACGTTCTGGCTCAACGTTTACGGTGTACACGTTCCCATCATTTTACACAATCATTACCAGATCACTCCAATTCAAACGCTTGTCACATCCCGAACGAGAATCACATCGCATTCTGATTCATCTGCTTGCACCATACCATCATCCTCAATCAACACCATCGACTGTACAATCTGAAAAGACGGATAAGAGAAAACCATTATTACAGTTATTATTTTCGCTGTTTTGTGGTCAAGGGTTAATAAAAATCTGCCAGTCAAAGGGTTAAATAACATAATCTATGTTTCTATACTGTCAATCATTCCTCATATACTCCACTGATGAAGTGTGTTATATTATTAACTCTTTCAACGTGGTTATTTCACGTAGGTTTGACGTTTATAAATTGAAATTCAAAAGCAGAAAATCAACATTTAATCAAAATGGGTTATCATACAACAAAAATAAAAAACAAAAGGAACTGCAAACGCACAGCTTTGGTTGTTTTGTACATACGAAAAAGACAACGGTACATCTGGGCGACCTGGAAATACCAATATAAATGTATAGTTGGAAATTTAGACACGGAACCTGAGTTGAGAGGATAAGTCGAATCTCAGATTGCCAATTGATGATGCGGAAGAGTAAACAAGACAATCATACCTATATGTATTAATCTATAATTAATTAAGCTAATTTCTACCTAATAAGAGACATAATTTTATATTATTAAATACATATGTTTATCAGGAATATTGATAGAATGTTGGCTCTTGATCAAATACCGGTAACACTATGACAATACAATGATATCACTTTCTAGTGCACATATTGTGGTATTTCTAAAATCAAATGCCACGTTACCATGTACATAAGTATAGTGTTTGACCTTTCTGTTGTATATTTTTGGTATATGAAGATGCATCTCAAACTGATTGCATATCACAGAATGTCATAATAACTATCAACGCATGTTACATCGAACATTATCACATGGAGAAACAGAGAAACCTGTCGAAACCGAAATCTAGGTACGCCAAAAATTTGATTTGAAATGAGTGAAATAGCTAACCTGTCTTCGAATTCAATCTTCAAGCTGAAGGATATCCAAGGAACAGTGTTAGAAGTTAAGGAGTTGATTTTAGTATTAAATATATGTAAATAGTCTTCAAAGTACTAGAAATGTAAGAAAATCGCAAAATTCCTTCAAAAATACTTCAAACTAGGAATTTTACTCACTATTTCCATATTTGTCTTTTTCTATATATCACAGAGTATTTTAAAATGACGACTCGTCATTCTAACATTCAAACGAGGATAATTTAAAGGCTCATTTCGACGGCAAATTGTAAACACTATTACTGATTGGCTTAGCTAAAAAAAATCCGTTTCTGAGACTGGTACGATTGGTCAAAAAGTAGCGTATTTGTCCCGCTAAGATCGATTTGGGTATACGCGACCTAGATCATACAGGGTGTGAAGGAACGTCACAGGCAATGTTGGCGTTTTCCAATAGTTAGTATGTTGTCTGTGTGAGGCGTTTGCATAGGAGTCTAGGAGTGCATAGTTCTATCCAATAATCCTTGGCAGAAACAAATAGAAGTCCTGTAAAAGTTATACATGTCAATCGACAGCTGAAAATTGAGAATGAGAATTGTTCTGTTGTCATTCTAAGAAACAACTCATATTTCACATTTTCCATAATTTTCCGAAATTTCCAAACTTACCTAACATCATTTTTTCAAATTTAGTGTTTAGCATTTAGCTCTATTATAATACAGAGGCGAGTCTTATACGAAGTTTGCATCGAAACATGCAACGTGTTCATACATACATTACAGGGACTGGAATTGCAGGAACCACATACCTCAAGACTCAAGATTGAAGTGGTGTAAATTGATGATATGAGTAACCCAGATACACATACAAATTTTACAAAACCTTTTTATAATCCCTTTCAACTATTGTAACCATATGCTCAAAAGATTAACAACTTTTAATATAATACACCTTTACTAACAGAATACTGACAATTAAATTGTTTAAAATCGCCTGTTAATTAGAACAGAATTTCAACTACATAGTATTTGTATTTTAGCCAATCCTTTTTGTTACATTAATCCGACCACCAACAATTACCAAGTTTGCGATATCAGCATTCGCTTGAAGCGAACGTTAACTTGTCATGTACCAACCAAGTTACATGTCGGGACCGATACATGAAGCCAATATTTTATTCATCAGAAGATCTAGGGTAGTACCTATATATTTTTGGTATGGCTTGATATGTCACTATGTCACCATGGCCTAAAATTTATTGGACCAAATTGACCCAGTATATGCAATATAGACATAAAAAACTATATTATAATCTATATTGATTTCGTATATTGTTTAATAATGTCATTGTTTCTGATGAGAATAACATAACGAGGACATCGACACAGGATTAATGTTTTATCCTGCATTAAACCATATCGATCATTTAGGCTAGATATTCGATACCTTGTATACAACCGGATACATTCTTGTTGGTCGTCCAATATGTAATGTTCTAGAATCAATTGTGGCGTGTCGGGTGGCAGTCCTTATCAATTCAAATCTCCACAAACTGACAATATTTAGATCAGAAAAGATGTCAAGTCAAGTATCTATGTTGGATCGCTCAAGATGGAAGTTTAATCAACAGGTATTCTAGGAAAGGGAGAGTGAGCATAGTCGGCCCAGTGGACTTGCCCCTATACGATCTTATACTTCAGACATGACACCCATCAAATTGAAACATCTGTATTAACTTCAAGGGAGACAACCCCTATACCAATTTTTACAAGCCGAATAGTGTCAATAGGTAACATTAACTGAGAGTCGATTTCGTGGCAAAACGTTTGCGGGGAAAAAATTCATATAAAATGGGTAGAGCTCCGCATCTTTCTATTGTTAGCTGTCCTCATGGTAACCTATGCTTTCAGACAGACAAAAAAACCTTCGAGATTCTACACAGGAATCCGTCTGTTAGACTGATTGATCGGGTATTGTATTTCGATGGCAATAAGCCGACTAATAACAGATAGATCAGAACACAGGAGAATATTCACGGCTAGTTACCAGATGGTGTCTCCCTAAGATATTGACAACTGGCTTAACCTCGTGAAGCTGAGAAGATATTCACAGATTGTCTTAGACTGAGACATGTAATGATGTTTTCCGTCTCAAAACCACAGCCTGTATGGCCAATGATAACAGATGAGATAGAAAGGTGTAAGAGTAATAAACCTGTGTCAATCAGCTTTCAAGCCTAGCAAGATAATATCGAAGGTGAAGATAGTGTGCTGCCGTATTCCTGTTATTATTTAAATGATTGTTGTCCTGTACGAGTATTTTCAACATGAGACTGGTACCAGAAAACAAAAAAGCCCAAATTAAACACTAGCAAGAGGAAACCATGTGACAATCCCAGAAATCTTCATTGAATGGATGAAGAGTCAGATCTGTCCGTTTTTGTATCAGTCCTGCATATAATGCCAACGTTTCACTTGTATCAATCCCTTGCGCTAAGAGGACGAAACCATAGGGAAATCTGCAATAAACTGGACAAGCATTAGGATCCATCCGTTTTCGTTGGATTGTCTATATACTGATCTTGAAATGCCATAAAGTACACTGAAACGTACCCTGCCTATTAACAATGGCATAGATTCTGGACACCCTATTTCGAAATTCCACAAACCCCTCAATGCATGAAACTTGGTCAAGGACGCAATAGTCAAAATACCTCTACGACCTCCTCACCAACAATGGTGTGCGTAATACATCCAAGAACATGTAAAGAACCGGCTGTGGTAGGTCGACGATATGGAACCCTGTGATTGATGAGAAACCAGAAGCCCGCTGAACTACCAGATTTATCTGATTTATATTATACCGTGATACATGACAATGAAATAATATCCCATGAAATTAGATACATATTATAAATCTTTCTATTTCTTTTCTTTTAGCTAACTACAGTTCGTAGTCACGTGTTGTGGATACAATATCAAGAATCGTGATGAATGGTTTAAAAACGATGGTCAAACGAAATATAGCCTAATTATCAAAGTATTCGATCTTAAAGGCAATTTTTTGGATGTCTAATTGTTTCTTCTGTAAAAGACTGGATATTATGAAAAATTTGCAGAACTAAAGATCTTACAAAATTGACAAGATGTAACAGATGCTCCTGTGAGTTCTTTTCAGATAGATCAATTCTGAAAGTCAAACATTGTTTCCAAACCCAAATCGTCAGCCTGCTACGATTATTGCCAAACTCATAATGTTGACAAATGTTAGTCATCATCCAATGTCTTGACGAGTTGTATATCTGAAACACTTGGAAGCAGGAGATAAGATCATGAATCAAAACCCTTATAGAGATAAACAAACTACTGGCATATAAAATCAGTTTCTTCTCAAAAAGGTGGAGTTAATCGAAACGTAAAACATAACTCACTGGTCGTAAATAATAACAAAACAAAACAAAAACTAAAAACAGTTGATCTCAAAGAGTTGGTGTAAACCTTAAATTAAACATACAAGGTCAATTGTCACAGGTTTGTTATAGAGACATCTGTCGAAACTAACAACTAAAAATAGTTTAAATGTTGGCGAACATCTGGTACTAATATTGAATTACTCTTTAAAGAAAACAGAAATACTGTTTTAAAGTTATCAGGCATGTAATACGGTACCGTTGTAAAGTTACTAGGCATGTAAACTCTGCGAAAAGTGCAGAATTGACTTCGTGATAGCTATAAAAAGGATACAGAGTTAACAAAACCCAGTCTCAAAGCTGTTCTTGAACATAATATTCATCATAACTCGAGCGCCACTGTGTAATCGAACTTCATTTGTGACTTCAGTCCAAATAAAACATTGATTTAATAAAATCTATTCAACTTCTTTATGTGTCATATAGTATTCAGATAGTAAATAAATAAGTGAGCAGTATAACATTTCTGTAGACAAGATACAGTAACAAAACGACACCTTAGTGCACAAACTGCAGCTTCGTAACTCTCATGGGGCCTTACCGTTCCCAACCTCTAAAAGAGAGAAACCACCTGTACCTCCTTCACCTGTCGCAGATCCCTCAGTTAGCGTTCAACGCACTGTGCGACCCGAAGCTCTAAGAGTCAACAAATGTAAAATAACAAAAACAAAAACAACACTTAAAACTTGAGATACATGTTGGCCTTGAAGTCAATCTTATTACAAATAGAAAGATAAAATTGTCACATCGTGGTTAACAAGACATCTGGTAAAACTACAACACTTGAAAAACAGACGAAACTCCTTCAGATACTTTCTACTTCTACAACTTCGTTCGAATTCCAGACGCTTTTCAGAATTATGTACTTGAAGGTCAATTTCAGATTTCTCTAAAACACTAACTTGAGTGAGGCTAGTCTGGCCAGTATTAGCAAATAAGAGGACAGTCTCGTATGGTGCCTATTATGATTAATAGTCATTTTCTTAAAAGAACAACATATTAAGTATATAAGATTGGCTATTTATTCATTTTAGCCTCGGCATGTGTCTGTATTTGTATAATCAAATAAAATATTGGGGTAAAAAAGCTACTTTTCTACCCATGGTATACTGAGACATCCTTGAGTGCATCTCTCTATCTAGGTTCTGCCAAGGCTCAGCAGTTATCATAGGCGAACATACTCAATTTCGCCCCCACTCCCCCCTCCTCCTCGGACGTAAACCTGGCTCTGCCACTGTTTGCTACTGCCTATATCTATAATATATGACAGGAATGGGTTTACACGGTACCGTACTTATACACTATAGAATGACAGAATCTGTTACAGAGTATGAAACACGTTATTCAAGACAAAGAACTATATGGTAATATAATAGGTAATATACATCTAAAGCTTAACGTTCGTCAATATGACAACGCTTCAATATCATAAAGAGTACATTTTTCTTACCTTTTAGATTAGAACGAGTTCTATATTTTATAACCTTCCTTAAACTACATTATAATATAATTTGATCACTCAATCGGCGAAACAAAAAGACCACGCGGGTTGACTCGTTTCCGGTTCGTTGCTTGCAGACGACATACAAGAATAAAGGCGGGGTCGTTTCAGAATAGCTTATTTGTTGTAGTAAGTGGAGATAATTCAGAATTGTGAATGAAAAAAATTGTTAAGTTGAATGATTCAGACTACAAATAAAATCTCAATAGTTGATTGTTCGATCTATTATTTTCTTTTATTTCCTCAGAGAATTAGATATGATTAAATTACTCGCTACCATTACAGTGGTAAATTTAATATATGATCAATTAACCTACTACCTATTGTGAAATAATGAACCAATGAAATAAATATGATAAATCTACTGATATCACTAGTTTAGTCAGTGTCTCTAACTCCATAAGATATAGAAGGGTATAATCATTGACTATTGGTTTGATTGACGGATGATTTTTCTTTTGATAGATTTTATCTACGGAAATTCCAATTTCGATTCTATGATGGATCACACTGCTTCATCGAATTCGGTGCACCATTAATACGATAAACAACATTGGATAAACGAACTATGATGGTTTAAAACATGTTATTGATTGATAATTGGAGTTTATAATTCCTGTACATCTATACCTAAGTAGAATGTCAACATTGTATAATGTCTGATTAGAATACAATTAATCAACCTCGTGTTTGATGATAAATAGAAAAGTTGCAACCATTACTAGTCCATACAAAACAAAATTAGTTTAGTACCGGTCGTTTTTGTTTAAATATATACACGGAGTTGTGTGCTAGTCTACTTTTTCTCCGAGTTTTTGTCACTGGAAGCAATAATCAGTGCCTCTTTGGATTCTTTAGGTCCATCAGTGTCTGTGTGGAAGAACACCCCAAGACGAGGTTTGTGGTATTAGCAACGGTCCATCAGTGTCTGTGTGGAAGAACACCCCAAGACGAGGTTTGTGGTATTAGCAACGGTCCATCAGTGTCTGTGTGGAAGAACATCCCAAGACGAGGTTTGTGGTATTAGCAACGGTCCATCAGTGTCTGTGTGGAAGAACACCCCAAGACGAGGTTTGTGGTATTAGCAACGGTCCATCAGTGTCTGTGTGGAAGAACACCCCAAGACGAGGTTTGTGGTATTAGCAACGGTCCATCAGTTTCTGTGTGGAAGAACATCCCACGACGAGGTTTGTGGTATTAGCAACGGTCCATCAGTGTCTGTGTGGAAAAACATCCCAAGACGAGGTTTGTGGTATTAGCAACGGTCCATCAGTGTCTGTGTGGAAGAACATCCCAAGACGAGGTTTGTGGTATTTGCAACGGTCCATCAGTGTCTGTGTGGAAAAACACCCCGAGTCAAGGTGTGTGGTATCAGCAACGGTCCATCAGTGTCTGTGTGGAAAAACATCCCAAGACGAGGTTTGTGGTATATGCAACGGTCCATCAGTGTCTGTGTGGAAAAACATCCCAAGACGAGGTTTGTGGTATTAGCAACGGTCCATCAGTGTCTGTGTGGAAAAACACCCCGAGTCAAGGTGTGTGGTATAAGCAACGGTCCATCAGTGTCTGCGTGGAAGAACATCCAGAGACGAGGTTTGTGGTGTTAGCAAGGTCCATCAGTGTTTGTGGGGAAGAACTTCAATAAGAACTGTCAAGCGGAATATCCAAATCGGACCGTAACAATAGCAGTAACAATAACAGGTGTTTTCTATAACACCTAACAGCTTATGTCGTTGTTGACGATTTCTTCGTGATTGGATACTGACTGGAACCAAATCGGTAACTAACGGCAGTAAACGTATCAGGTATCCAACATGTCCAATCGCATAAATGATTCCACAATGCCTAAAATTGATATCGTTGACACTAGAGCAACGCTGAAACCAGCGATCATCTTTATGAAATATATTGGAATGTACAGGGAAAGAAATGAGGTCAAAAGTTGTAAGAAGGCACTGGTTAATTCGTTACAGATAGTGTATATTGTCGTGATACAGATTCTATTCATGGCCATGACGGCTAAATACGTTTTAGTAGTTTTTAAAGAACAGAAGCTCGGTCGGCTTTTACCACTGTTTGCAATATCCGTGAATAGTGGGGGAATTACTTTTATTTCATTAGCTGCTCAGTTAACCTTTAACAAAAATTATGAGAGGTTTGTAGCAGCCTTTGACGATCACCAAAGGAAATTTGGAGTTTTGAAGTTCGCATCAATCTCTAAGAAAATGGTAAAAGTGGCAATTATTGTAATGTTGTGCTTAAGTTCTCTATATTCGGCTTGGTACACTTATTTATTATA
The DNA here is from genome assembly GCF_000327385.1 of Lottia gigantea. Taxonomy (NCBI): domain Eukaryota; kingdom Metazoa; phylum Mollusca; class Gastropoda; family Lottiidae; genus Lottia; species Lottia gigantea. The sequence goes on along the minus strand of NW_008708594.1, from coordinate 12,422 downwards.
CACCGGTAAACATGAATTGGAAAATGTTCTGTTCCCGTTTAATTTTGATAACTGGACAAACACAGTTGTCGCCTTTACCTTACTACTGTTACATCAAGGGTACCAAATGTGTCATTGGCATGCCATATCGTCCATTGCTTATTATACGTTCATCGTTATTCTGATAGAGTTTACAGTCCTTGCTACGAACCTAAAGGATGTAATGAAAAAGCACGTGCAAACGAAAACAGTTGACCCAGATTTTGGGAATGTTATGGAGACGTTACGACAGAGACACTTAAGCCTTATAAATATAGTGGGTCTTACCAATTCTTTGGTAGCACATCTTCTTTTCGCTATATTCACTGCCTGTATACCTATCATGTGCTTTGTATTATATGGAACTATAAGAGGTGTTCTCTCGTGGTACGAATTGAATTTAATAGCAACCATTGCTTTGAGTTATTTATTTGTTCCGGCTTTTACCCTGGTTGTTGGCTCCTTCATTACCTTAAAGGTTAGTCCGTGTACGTCTTATCTCGTTTATCACACCACCTGTCATTGATACAAATGAAAGGAGCTGCAAAAAGCATCTAGTCGTTCGGACGGGACTACAGGCTGTGTACTTTAAAGATACCTCGACAGTTGGAAATTAAAAAAGGAGGTCAATGCCACTGTCCTGGCAAAATTTCCCTAATTGCACCCTGAATGGCATTGCCCGTCTCCATTGGCCCGCATGGTGTAGAAAGGTCGGACGTAAAACTCCATTCATTTGATTTCATTTGTTTAAACGAAATATTTCCCATAGTATTTAGAATGAAAAGTAAAGCTGGTCCACAAGTCAAATATAGTCTTGTTCTGCGAGGGGTGACTATCTGGAAAATAACTTAACATGGACAACTAGCTCGTTAACAGCAATTCCCCGCTTGTTTTCTTATCATTTATTTATATATTGTAACTTGAGAATAGATATATATATATTCATATATTCAACATAGAAACTTTGACCCTATTTTACGTACTGTTTATATTTACATGCATGAATAGATAATCATCCTCTGTTCTACTTAAATCACAATTCCAGGCACATGAACCACTGTCGTATTTGGTGGACATAGATGTTGAAACAGTCTCTGAGAAGGGATATAGATCGGTATGTATCCAGATACCAGATACCAGATATCAATTGGTCAGTAAGAATCGAAGGGTTTCCCAAAATATATGCCCACCTAGAAGAAACTGCCAATTGAGCGCATCTTATCTTTATCAACAAATACCATCTCAACATAATATGTTGTCTATTTTTGAATTTAAGGGCAATTATTCATAAATGTTACTACGCAACAAGAAGGACGACAATTGGCAGAGTGATTCATAAATTATGCTGACAATTTGGAAACATACCAATAATAATAATAATACCACTCAATCAATATTAGTTGTTTGGAATCTCCAAATTTAATAATGAGTTGAAGCGTGCCGGCGCAATCAAATATTATCAGTGTTAGTGATTTATATTCCATTTATGTTAAATGATAATATGTGAATTGAATTCGGAGGGCCACAGCCAGGTCATCCCCTCCTCTCCACCAGTGAGTAAAATAAGATGGATATAAAATACCATGTCGGTGGCTAACAATATGTTGCACTATTTTGTAGGTATCGTTATTTATCAGTCGATTAACAGCATCTAAAATAGGATTTACAGTATATGAAATGTTCACCCTAGATGTTACAGCTATTCTCATGGTAAACATTCTGATATATTACTATGTATATCTTAGTCTCAAAAACGGGAATCTTTATAGCTTAGTCAATCGGTATTAGTATGCACAGCTCGCCGTCGAAATTTGAGACTTCAAATCCACGTGCGTCCAGAATTATCTGCGTTGGAAAGTTAAAAATACGAGTTGTCTTTTCCTGAGACACTGCCATATAGAAAAGACATCTATAGAAATAGGTAAAGATATTCCTAGTTTGAGATATTTGTGAAGGAATTTCTAGTACTTCTGAAGACTATTTACATACATTCAAGACTCAAATCAACACCCGAAAAGGTTGATCTGTCCCTTTAAAAACATACAGGAGGTTGCGGGGGTTTTTAATCTCAACTGACCAGCTGCACCAAACAGCTATTTTCACGCCATATTTTGCTTTCGATTGGTCAGAGTAAAAACCAACTTGGGATCAACGCGACTATTGTTTAACTACGATGGAAAACTTCCGGACTTATTAAACAAACAGAATTCTTTTAGATAATTTATAGTAATTTTATTAAGAGAAGGGAAGTAATTCACGTTCATGTCTGGATAGTTTTTCCTCTAATTTTAGCTTTCGGGTACACTGGTAACGTACGCTGTGGTGATAATACAGTTCAGTTGAAGATCCAAACTACAGATGCTACAGGATACAGCTTGGTTATGGACTTAGTTAGAAGTGATGTATATACCACAGTGCATAATGGAATTCCTACTAGAATTCAAAACTTGTTGCTGGAACTTTAGCCAAATATTTCTTAAAGACCTAATTAATTCTTTCTGATAACAGTAGCACAAACTCTATATTTATACTCTGCTATAGAAACACTGACCTAGGTCACAAGTATTAGTTGTTATAGGAGATACTCTAACTATATAAACACTGACCTGGTCACAAGTATTAGTTGTTAGGTGAGATACTCTATCTATATAAACACTGACCTGGGTCACAAGTATTAGTTGTAATAGGAGATACTCAAACTATATAAACACTGACCTAGGTCACAAGTATTAGTTGTTAGGGGAGATACTCTATCTATAGAAGCACTGACCGAGGTCACAGGTATTAGTTGTTATAGGAGATACTCTATCTATATAAACACTGACCTGGGTCACAAGTATTAGTTGTAATAGGAGATACTCTATCTATAGAAGCACTGACCTGGGTCACAAGCATTAGTTGTAATAGGAGATACTCTATCTATAGAAGCACTGACCTAGGTCACAAGTATTAGTTGTTAGGGGAGATACTCTAACTATATAAACACTGACCTAGGTCACAAGTATTAGTTGTAATAGGAGATACTCTATCTATATAAACACTGACCTGGTCACAAGGATTAGTTGTAATAGGACATACTCTATCTATATAAACACTGACCTGGTCACAAGGATTAGTTGTAATAGGACATACTCTATCTATATAAACACTGACCTGGGTCACAAGTATTTGTTGTAATAGGAGATACTCTATCTATATAAACACTGACCTAGGTCTCAAGTATTTGTTGTTAGGGGAGATACTCTAACTATATAAACACTGACCTAGGTCACAAGTATTTGTTGTAATAGGAGATACTATATCTATATAAACACTGATCTGGGTCACAAGTATTTGTTGTAATAGGAGATACTCTATCTATATAAACACTGACCTGGGTCACAAGTATTAGTTGTAATAGGATATACTCTATCTATATAAACACTGACCTAGGTCACAAGTATTTGTTGTAATAGGAGATACTCTAACTATATAAACACTGTCCTGGGTCACAAGTATTAGTTGTAATAGGAGATACTCTAACTATATAAACACTGACCTAGGTCACAAGTATTAGTTGTAATAGGAGATACTCTAATTATATAAACACTGACCTAGGTCACAAGGATTAGTTGTAATAGGAGATACTCTAACTATATAAACACTGACCTGGGTCACAAGTATTTGTTGTAATAGGAGATACTCAAACTATATAAACACTGACCTGGGTCACAAGTATTTGTTGTAATAGGAGATACTCTAACTATATAAACACTGACCTGGGTCACAAGTATTAGTTGTAATAGGAGATACTCTAACTATATAAACACTGACCTAGGTCACAAGTATTAGTTGTAATAGGAGATACTCTAATTATATAAACACTGACCTAGGTCACAAGGATTAGTTGTAATAGGAGATACTCTAACTATATAAACACTGACCGGGGTCACAAGTATTTGTTGTAATAGGAGATACTCTAACTATATAAACACTGACCTAGGTCACAAGTATTAGTTGTAATAGGAGATACTCTAATTATATAAACACTGACCTAGGTCACAAGGATTAGTTGTAATAGGAAATGCTCTATCTATAGAAGTCATACAGATATCAGAGTGAAAATAAATCAGTTTAAATGAAATACTTATACTGAAAAGTATTGATGTAATTATTACTTTTGAAGTAAAATCCTTCACAAAGTCATTATATTCTCTGTTGATGGAATAGATTTATATCGGTGAAAGTTTGATTGTTTGTAATTCTCTGCATCTTGTAATTGTTTCAATAAAACATGATGATTTAGATTGTTGTATTAATTTAAGGTATTGAACAACGTTAAAATCTAATGGATTTGTGATTATAATACGTGAAACCAATTCATTCAATTTATTGCAAGGATTGTGTTTACTTTAACTAAATCAAACTGTTTTAACTACACCCAATGGTCCAGCTTAATAGATATATACTGTAGTATGGAATTATTAAGCTTTCAACAACCGATTTGCTGCAGTATTCTCTGTTTGTAAAGTAATCTTCTGAAGCAATTAATGTATTGATCACACATTTCGCACATGAGAGACACGATACATTTAATCATTCGACTACAAATATCAAAATATAGATCAACTTCAGTTCCTGATTATTTGAGCTGATCTAAAGCGGATTCAAGACAAGGAATAGAATAATGTTGTAAGGAATAACACAACGGTGAAAGTCTCAATTTATTTAATAGTTAGTGTATGAATCATCTGATTTTTTTGATTATTTGAAGCGATCTCAGGAGCTGGAAATAAAATTGGGAGGATCCACTTCCGGTTTTATGTATTTGAATGCAACAAACACCATGAGTGACAAGACGCCGGAAAGAAAATTAGTAAACATTGGAGAGCTTTTTCGACCTATCATCACTTTTGGAAAAATCACGTGCTTATTCGGTGGATTTTCGAAAGGAAGAGGAATTGGTAACCGTATAATTCGAGTTGTTGGGTGTTTCTATTTTGCTGTAACCCAGTTGTTGATATGGGCAATGACAGCAAAATACGGCGTGGTGCTATTCAGAGAGCAAGATGCTGGGCGGATCATACCGCTATTAGCCTTGTTCGCCTTCAATCTTGGGGGTTCGTATTTCTCTTTCGGAGCCTTTCTCTCATTTTGTGAGAAATTTGAAGAACTATCCAAAGATTTTTACAACCATCAGAAAAAATTTGGAACAATAGCCATTCATAGGCACACAACTATTGTACTTAAATGCAATACCGGATTTAATGTAGCCTCTAGTGTATCTAACGCTATCTGGATGTGCACTATGTATTATTGGTTTGGACGAAAGGATTTAGAAAGGTTGATTTATCCCTTAAATTTTAACACTCCTCTGAGCACCGGCATTTCTATTACGCTCTTATTCCTTCACCAGCTTTTTGTGGGATCTCATTTAAACATCATGGCCTACACCTCATGTGGCATGTTTTACATTGTTTATGCCACTTTTAAAACAGTGTCCAAAAATGTTCAAAATGTCGTCGATAAAATCGTAGCAGAAGGCGAACCAGCCAGTGAAAATGTGATTGAATCTTTTCGACAAGAACATAACAGCGCAGTTCAGATTCTAGAACATGTCAACACTATGCTACGTCATTATTTATTTAGTATATTTTTGACGTGTGTACCTATTGTATTATTCGCCTTATATGGTGTGATAAGAAAGCTGTTGACCAGATATGAAACGTTTTTAGTGATGTCTGTGGCTTTTGTTTATTTCCATCAAGTTGTTATATTCATGGTATTTGGGGCGCTTATAGCATTACAAGTAAGTAATTACAACCACGAGCATTGCTCAATGGAAGCGAACCAGAGTAAAACGTGTTTCGAGTAAAAAGTGTTTCGAACTCATAGCACCTACTTTACTAGCAAGCAGCAATTCTCAATACCATTATATGATATAGATATATCATTGTGTTAAAGGATAAATTTCGCTCCCTTTCTTTGTAATAAACTAACTCACGTAATCCCTTTATATTTCAGGCTCAGAGTCCATTAGATAAGTTATTAAGTATAGATGCCAGGAGGATATCAGATGGGGGCTTTAAATCTGTAAGTATCATCTAATAAGATCTTCCACATGAGTTTTACCTCAATTGACTACCAGAATCGTCTCTTAAAACATCCGAAACTATTATATACCCCTACCGTGTTTCACTTCGTCAGGTAAATCTCGTATCAGGTAATACATATTCGTTATGTGACGTGATTTTCAAACCACCCAATCAAAATGCTTCTATATACGGTTCATTTTGTTATTATGTACACACACTCACGAATGAAAGAATATTATACGTTTTGGTACCGCCCCCTACAAAACACACAAATAACCATGACAAATCTCCAATATTTTCAATGACATCTAATTATAGTTCATGTGGTGTATTTGGTATTTATTATAATCTCCATGCTCACAATGTCAAGCTATTACGAACTTCGTCTTATACTTTGGGACCCTATGGTTGCTAACATTTCACTATGAATACAAAATAGACAATTCTTTTTTGTTTCAGATGAGGCTGTTCATTGATCGTTTAAAAGGTTCTGTGATAGGATTTAGAGTGTATGAATTATTGACCTTAGACACCTCAGCTATCTTAATGGTAATGCTCTTTTAAAACAAATATCCCTTGAATCAATTGACGAGGCCTACCGACCGTTTTGACACTACAATCCCCTAATGTGTTTACGATACCTTTCGGGTACTCCTTTACTCGCTAAATGCAACACGAAGAACGCAATATCTTTATATTATAAAGCTAGGTAAATGGTTTATTAACGCCAGGAATGTCTGATATACCCACTAGTTATTATACAACTTTGCCTTTTTAGAAAATGTCCAAGGTATCCTGCTGATGAACATTGACCTTTACCTTTCAGTTTGTCGGTACGCTGGTCACTTATACAGTGGTGATGTTACAGTTCACTACTGAACCACAATCCAGTGATTTAGTATCAAACAGCACCAATACAACAATGTTATAGAGTGACTACACCATTGTTATAGAGTGACTACACCATTGTTATAGAGTGACTACACCATTGTTATAGAGTGACTACACCATTGTTATAGAGTGACTACATCATTGTTATGGAGTGACTTATACAGAGCTGATGTTACAGTTCACTGCTGAACAACACCAATACAATATTAAATAACGGACACAATTTTAGGGTATACTACTCCTTAGTTTTATTACAATACAATATTATTAGAGATGGTCAAATCATCATGGCATGACATAGTTTTCTTGAAGCCATTATTCGGTTGTGGAAAACACGACGTTAGACAAGAAATCGGAATGGTTTTATTTTATCTAATATACAGACATGAAAGACTTAAAACAACTTTTGTATTTCTTCTAAAATATTTTGACGTATTATCGTAAATTCATAAAATGATTACACAACAATTCTATCGAGAGAACTTAGTGATATGATACATACTGATTGATTACGATCGTTAGATCAAGTTCGGAAATGCAGACAGGCGATACGACAGATTGGTAACTTCAACAAAACAGTCAGCACAGTACCTAGAAATAAAACATGAAATAAAACTACGTCTTTTAACAGTCCTAAGGGCAACGTACAGCAGCGCAAAATGAGGAAGTGTTAAAAACTTTAGGTAGCATTTAAAGATGAAGAGTCCTAAGCAACGGTTTAGGATGGTCCTTGGTTTGTTGCGCAATGGTAGACTTCTTCTCCTGTCAGTCTCTTACATCTCTGCCAAGATATTAAACTATGAACCGACAGGTAAGCGAGATTAAACAAAGTCCCCCTGTGGTAACTGTAACCAAAACATATATCCCATATATTGAATGTTGCAGAAGCACGCCCAAAAAACTAATCGTGTCTGATAAATTATCTGTAGAAATATACTCACTGCCACATATGAGTCCACCAATAACGTAGAATACTGTTTGCCAACCAAAGGACAACGGAGCCTTGACTATCAGTGGTACAGCCAATCCACCAAGTAATATATTTATTTATCCCACACAAGCTTTTATGTCATATAGATTTCCATGTCCGCGCTTGTCTCCAAAGTACGCAGTTGTTATCTCAGTTCGTGCTGGACAGAATATGCTGCATCTTTCAACGGCTGTATCTGTCCATGATAACTATTGGATAATATTCTGGCGTACTTCATGGATTTTATTAGCTTTCACATTTGATTCAGAATAATATACACACTGCGGTTATATTGCATGAGAAGCAAAGCTAAGACCACAACATTTTGACCTCATTTCATTAACATAAATATAACACATTTGTTCCCCAAGTTACAGATTTAAAGTTAAAGCCACTCGAGCTGTCTTATAACTCCTTGTTAATGAAATTTCTGCCGATTTTGTCTATACGTAATAGACAAGTATCCATGTATTCGAGTATGTCAGAAAAGAATACTTACCGAACCAGTCCATATTAAGGAAAAATAGAAGAAAATATAGAAAATATGCAGATCCAAACATCGTCTTGACTGCCAGGGGCGTTAAGATAAATATATTGGAAAGTAAACAGGACAAGGCGTTCACCCAAATTAAATACCATATTCTAGGTAGAAACTGAACTTGATAAATTGTAAACAACAAGATGATACAAGGAATATACGTCCATAGAAATGTTATCTGAAAATAATAATAATAATAGAAATTAAAGGGACAGATGCACCATTCTTTTTGACCAATCTTATTTTAGTCTGAGAAACTGGAATTTTTTAATTTTTAGCTATGCCAATCTTTCACAGCTCACCGTCGACATTCGAGCCTTCAAACCCATGTGTGTCAAGAATTACCCGCGTTTGAATGTTAAAATGACGACTTAAGGTACTCAGTGATAGAAAAGTCCTATACAGAAATTGTGAGTAAAATTCCTAGTATGAGATATTTTGGAAGGAAGTTTGCGATTTTGGTACATTTCTAGTACTACTGAAAACTATTTACACATACTCAAATCAACCCCCAAAATGACCCGACTGTCCATTTAAACATATTCAGCCTTCCTGTGCTCCGTGCTGCATCAGCATACACCTAGATTCGACCGAATACGTGCTCTCTCGAGCCGGGATCGCCGAGCCATTGGTGTGTATCTGCGGGTACTTGAGCTTACTTGTCACGTGTCTATCTATCGAACGTTCGTTTTCCGTGTCTTTTCTATTGGTCGAGACTCAAGTGGGTCAAAAAAAATATGGCGTTTGGTGGAGATTCAGGACTACAATTGGTCCGTGCATAAAAGCAAAACAATCCTTGATGCAACTGGGATATAATTCTCATAATCGGCAAGGATGACAGCTGTAAATACTCATACGGATTTGATCAAGTCTTACCTTAATACCGCATCTATCTGCTGATAGTCCAAGAATCAATCGAAATACTGTAGCGGTAAAGGCCACACTGGAACCCACGGCAGTTAGGAACTGGTCATCTTTGATAAATGTCTGACCAAAACTCTGGAATACAGAAAATTGAATGCATAAAACGCAGACTACTCGTCTATACCAATACCGTAAGACGTAAGTATACAGTAAGAAGAGCAAAAGAGAAATAATTATTTGTTTCGTTTCATTTTTAAAGTCTTTGATTCTATAATAATGACGTCACCAAATATTGAATAGTTTCGTTTAGTAGTTAATGCGTGTATTCAACTTTATTCCTTTGGCGCAGTTGTGTACATATGGGGCGATAGGGCGGTTGGGTGGTTGGGGCATTAAAGATTTAAACTCCACCAGGGTATACCTTGTAAACAGCTTGAATAAAGATAAATGCTGCCACTCCAAAACACACAATGAACTACAGAATATAAGCTCTAAAATCCTTCAGAGTCTCCTTCGTGGTCACATCTTCTGATTCAACTGATCTACAAATAGAGCAAGCATATAACAACGTATTACCTTTTTTTAGTTTCCATCAAGCTATTACGAATTTCAGCATATATCTTGACTGCAATAGATATCTATTTAAATGCAAGCGATTACATCCAAGCAGGGCTTCGACAGAAAATCTGCAAACAATAAGCCATAATGTTTACAGTCTTTCAGTCTAGGCAGGAAAAAAACGAATTAAAGTAAAAGATTTTACCCGCAATTACCTGTATTTTTCGAAAACATTTCACGTGCCTCA
>NW_008708594.1:0-1555 GCF_000327385.1 Lottia gigantea | reverse complement strand
GACCCACAGGCCAAACCCAACAAGCTGCCAAAACTAAGAACCACTAACCACAAACTGTAAGACACTGTATAATACGTAAGAAATATACCAGATCTGTTTGAAAAAAAGAAAGAAAGAAGGAAACAACCATTTATCACAAGTATGACTTCTCAGGTTCACGAGGATCCGTTCTATCAGGTAGTGGTACTAGCTAGTACTAGTTACTACTTGACCAAACATCCTGGCAATGATCTTTCCCGAATTATCGTCGACTGGACTACTGAGGAAAGATAACTTATTCTTCATGATAACAAGATATTCACACACCTATCTGTTAAAAGCAAAGAGCGTATAAGGGACGAGAAACAGGTTCTTATTGCTATTTCCAGTATGATGCTAAGTGCTGACCTTACTAGTATGCGCAGTTTATTCCTCAACAATATTCTGTGTATTTGGGACTATTGTGCATTTGGACTTTTTCAAAAAACAAGTGTTATTTTAAATCGTATCTCTATTAGCCTGCTTAAGGGGGTCCTCACACCACAGCGATCACCAGTTCCGTATCGATGCAAATAATAATAGCGGTCACAAGTTTCGAGCGCAACCCTCGTGCATTCGTGCTGTAAGTTGCGTTCTGAACTCATGACTTAAACGAAATAAACGAAATAAAAAGATGGGTTAATTATATCGTTTAAACGAAATAGACGAACAAATTAATTCGTTTAAACGAAATAATAATTCGTTTAAACGAATTAATAATTCGTTTAAACGAAATAATAATTTATTTCGTTTGAAATAATTAATTCGTTTAAACGAAAGAATATATTATAACTATTTCGTTTAAACGAAATAATAATAAAAAGTGTTGAAAATTGCGCTTAAGGGGCTCCGTACAAACACAATAATATTTCGTTTAAACGAAATATGTGATATTATTTCGTTTAAACGAAATAATAATAAAAAGTGTTGAAAATTGCGCTTAAGGGGCTCCGTACAAGCACAATGTCTCGACATTGTTTAATATTTTGATTATAATCATTGTTTATCTATTTCAAAAAACATCAAACAATCAATTCAAAAGAATACAAAGTTCATCTGTTGAAAAGGTAGTAACCGATATTCTGAAAGAGTTGAGTCTGACTTACTTACGAAAATATTTACTGAAATTATTTCATATGCCTACATTTTTTCCGAGTGTGGAGAAGAGGTTGTAGCTTTAGACCCGTGTCTGGGTATAGCCAAGTTTGTTACAAAATAATCGAGAATGAATAAAACAAGAATGAATTATTTATCTCTGACGAAATGTAATATTTTTTATTGTGCTTAGTAAATTTCTAAAATATAACTCATTTTGTGTCTATTTGCTGATTTTTTTCAGACAAAGTTGATTTTAAATTCTGAAAAGATTATTCAAAACGATGAAAAGCTTAGGTGAAAATTTTTTATTATTTATAATAAGTGGATGATTGCGACGTAAAAGAAAAGCAAAGCCAACAGTGAAACGAACGAGCTAATCAGAAGCCCAAAGATGTTCTATGATTTATTTTGAATATCCACAAAAAAAAACCAACGAAAC
>NW_008708593.1:7860-9550 GCF_000327385.1 Lottia gigantea | reverse complement strand
CACACTAGAATCATTATATCATCTAAACTTACTACACTAGAATCATAATATCATCTACACTTACTACACTAGACTCATACTATCATCTACACTTACCACACTAGAATCATAATATCATCTACACTTATCACTATGGACTCATACTATCATCTACACTTACCACACTAGAATCATACTATCATCTACACTTACCACACTAGAATCATAATATCATCTACACTTACCACTCTAGACTCATACTATCATCGACACTTATCACTCTAGAATAATAATATCATCTAAACTTATCACACTAGAATCATAATATCATCTACACTTACCACACTAGAACCATAATATCATCTACACTTAACACACTAGAATCATAATATCATCTACACTTAACACACTATAATCATAATATCATCTACACTTACTACACTAAAATCATAATATCATCTACACTTACCACACTAGACTCATAATATCATCTACACTTACCACACTAGAATCATAACATCATCTACACTTACTACACTAAAATCATAATATCATCTACACTTACTACACTAGACTCATAACATCATCGACATTTACCACATTAGAATCATAATATCATCTACACTTACTACACTAGACTCATACTATCATCTACACTTACCACACTAGAATCATAATATCATCTACACTTATCACTATGGACTCATACTATCATCTACACTTACCACACTAGAATCATACTATCATCTACACTTACCACACTAGAATCATAATATCATCTACACTTACCACACTAGACTCATAATATCATCTACACTTACCACACTAGACTCATAATATCATCTACACTTATCACACTAGAATCATAATATCATCTACACTTACCACACTATAATCATAATATCATCTACACTTACCACACTAGAATCATACTATCATCTACACTTACCACACTAGACTCATACTATCATCTACACTTACCACACTAGACTCATAATATCATCTACACTTATCACACTAGAATCATACTATCATCTACACTTACCACACTAGAATCATACTATCATCTACACTTACCACACTAGAATCATAATATCATCTCCACTTACTATACTAGAATCATACTATCATCTACACTTACTATACTAGAATCATACTATCATCTACACTTACCACACTAGAATCATAATATCATCTACACTTAACACACTAGAACCATAATATCATCTACACTTAACATACTAGAATCATAATATCATCTACACTTACCACACTAGAATCATACTATCATCTACACTTACCACACTAGACTCATAATATCATCTACACTTACTATACTAGAATCACACTATCATCTACACTTACTATACTAGAATCATAATATCATCTACACTTAACATACTAGAATCATACTATCATCTACACTTATCACACTAGAATCATACTATCATCTACACTTACCACACTAGACTCATAATATCATCTACACTTATCACTCTAGAATCATAATATCATCTACACTTATCACACTAGAATCATAATATCATCTACACTTACCACACTAGAATCATACTATCATCTACACTTACCACACTAGAATCATACTATCATCTACACTTACCACACTAGAATCATACTATCATCTACACTTACCACACTAGACTCATAATATCATCTACACTTATCACACTAGAATCATACTATCATCTAC
>NW_008708593.1:0-4198 GCF_000327385.1 Lottia gigantea | reverse complement strand
AAAGCTCAAATTTCGATGGTGAGCTATGAACACTATTACTGATTGGCTTAGCTAAAATATGTTTGGTCAAAAAATATGGCGCATCTGTGCCCTTAAACTTTTACACAAACAGTTTCCAAAGTATCTTAATGATTTATTCTTATAACAATATCAATAATTATGAGTTCCGGGTCAAATTTCGCCTTTATTATGAAATGGTAATGGTGAGTTTTGATTATTTTGGCCTATGATTGAAAATCAGTATTGATTTTGTCCGATGTCTTTTCATAGGTCATCTACATATTTTTTAACTTTTCAAATAGAAATATAAAAGTATATTTGAAATATGTGACTAACAATATATTTTGTTCTACCAGTGTTATTTATCAGACCAGTGTATTACATACAGTTAGCAGACAGAATTAATAATATTTATCAAATTCAATCTATCAGGTCGGCTGGTATAGCAAATATTTTCTTTCTTTTTTATTTAATTTTTTGTTCTTGAAGTTTCAGATTAATACATAAACATTAGTAAAATACTTGTTGGCTATATTATTTGTTAGGTTAAGAAATGCCAAAATAAACCTTTCTTTGTAGTTCCCCTTACCACCCTACCCTCCAGACACAATACATTGATAAATATATATTGAACATAGCCTCCAGACACAATACATTGATAAATATATATTGAACATAGTGAAACTAGTCCATAGATTTAATACGTATCTTTGTATTACACTATTTACAAGATGTGTTACGTCAAACAAGTTAGTCACATTTAGACTGGGCTGCATCAAATATGGAATAATAATTATAATAATAATAATGATAACTTTTTATGGTAAGAAAATCTTGCATTTCTCCCATCTTGGGTCACAATTTTCTCAGATGGCTACTTGCACTCAGTTTTGCTGCATTTCGGTTACGCAGTTATCAGGTATATGTCAGGACAAATGTTCACAGCACAAATCGAATAAATGCGCGTAAGCGAGATCAAGATTAATTTTACCAGCCAACCTTTGACCTCATATACAACTATAACCGCCATAGGGTAACAGTTTATTGCTTATATTTACGTTCTCAAGACATGTCAATTTAAATAGGGATTCTAATTAGAATTTAGTATCAATTAAAGTAGGGACTATTTTTACGTTTCAGAGTGTGCGACATCTGACATGATTGTTGTCATTGGAGATCGCCTTTTTGAAACAATGACGTCAATAAATAACGACGTTATGGATGTGCTTAAGTTTACGAATTTAGTATGAATTCTCCGTCTATATTGTATTTACAAATATCTGAACCAAATTGCCATATGAAATCTGTTTTAAAGTTATATTAAACACAGTGGTGTTTTAGTGACAAGTAGACCAAATATCTTTTGGCCTGGTTTGAACTGTTTTTTTAACTTAATCGATGATATGAGGATTCTACAACAGATGTAAGATTTTCATTTTGCAAAAGTTGTTTATTTTTTATATTTGCAATTTGTTCGCAGAACTCAGTATTAATCTTAAAGTTCTACATTTGACCTGAAGAATATTTTGGTATCTGCAAAACCCAGATATATTTGGAAAGATGAATGTTTTTGTAGTTCAGTAATACCATCATTTTCTCCCTACACCATTTATGTCACATCTACGGTTCCATCAAAGTTATTTTTAACAACACAGATCTGGTATCGGCCATTTAAAACTGCGTGTGCAGCCAAAAGTTCAACTTTCAGAGTCACGTAATACTAACGAAACGGGGATGTGGAAAATCCCCATTAAACAGAGCTTATTCTTTCTGACTCTACTCCTGCTGACAACTGTCAAAATATCCATCAGAGGCTGGAATAGAGGTAGATGTTTCGGACTAATCAATGATCTGATGGTATAAAATATCAACAATATTTACAGTCTTTATAGAAACATCTGTTCAGTGGGAGACTTTGCTTTTACTACACATACGCGATCACATTTAGCATTCGACATCAGCATCAACAAGTCTCTATATAAATAATATCAACCAGTTTTGTTATTGCTAACGTTAGAACCATGAATAACCTGTTATGTTCCGTTCTATTGATCTCTGTAACAATGTTTATACTTGTAGATGCCGGTAAATATTTTATTTATTATCTAAAAATTGTATTATGCTTTGAATCTGAAGTCAAATGTGTAAATCTTGGCGAAATTTAAGTTAGCTATTTTAAGTTTTTTTTAGAATACTCGATGATATAATTGTCGGGGGGTAGTGTGTCGAGTGAGAAGTATATAAGGTAAACAAATAATATCAAAATTAAATTTACAGATTGTTCGACCTATCCAAATATAACAAATGCAAATGTTGATAACGACTGTGGAAATGTAGTCATTACATGTAGTACTGGCTTTAAGATGGTACAAGGGCTGGAATGTATTGATGAAGAATGGAGATATCAAAAACCAATGTGTGAAGGCACAGGTAAAATAATTAATACTTGAATTATAAATAAACAATATTAGCTTTGTGCACTCACCTAAACGGATGCTGAATTGAAAAACCAAATCGCTAAATGAAAGTTAATATGCCCTTCCTCGATTGCAATAAATATCATGATACATTATATAGTGAAGTTTAAAGTTAATAAACTTCTGGAAATAGACTAAGAGCTTAACAACTTTAGATTGAAGAATATTATTTTAATTGTGTTTGACCTTAGAGATCTCCGAAACAACTAGAACCTACAGTTTTTCTTTATACTGAATAGACAGAAAAGGACGGGGTAGCGGTCCAGAATCTTCAACCTGGTGAAATTTCACCCCTCTAATTTTTGGCTTTGAAAAAGATGAGCAGTAAATTAGATATATATTCTAGTTTCGAAACGAATTGGCATACTTTGATATTAAATAGTGTAAAAATAACAAGAAATACTAGAACTGTGAACAGCTCCGAGCGTGGCACGATACCTTATCCCACGACTTTTGGACCTTTGAAACTTCTAACCTGTTACTTGACTTCAAATCATAGTCCATTTGCAGGTTATTTTGTTTTATGTAGGAAAGAATTTTAATTATTTTTAAGGAGAAAATAGACTTGAATAATGTGACTTTTTCATATTGATATCATCTTAATATGGTGATTGCTTTCCTTTTATAAAGAATTTGGGTAGAGAGTTCTAAGTTTTAACATGGTCTTTTTATCCCGTTTTAAACTAACCCCACTACACTTCGGGCGTGAAAATGAGATTGATGCTATTTGAATCTGACCAATCAGATCGACAGAACGGAATTGAGGTCATGTAAACAAAACTCAACACCGCTTTGGACAATATTTAGCGTAATTTTTCTTATTACCACGGTCTCGAAGATGTATGACGAAGGGGGCGTGGTTTGGACATGATGGCTAGCTCTATCCTTTCTACACCAAATTCATTATGGCATAGATTTACCCGAGGGAAGATATTGACAATTTATAAGCTTGTATCATTAATATTGTCTGTCTGTTTGGGCTCATTCTTATTAGGACTAATTCCAATTTGAGCTAATATTATTCTCTTTATGGCTTTATTGTCTAATATTTTTTCTATTATACTGTCTTTGTCTAATATATCTATTCTTATCACATCATATTTTGATTTCAATGACCTCTACCCCCGGAATATTGCCTGATAGATGTAATTTATCATTTTAACTGTAGTGTGTCCAGAAGGTGCGACCATCAATAACTCTGATGCTACAACAGAATCGAGAAAGTTCGATGAATTTTATACTTTTGACTGTGTTCCTGAAATATCTGGTCTGAGAGGATAGAACAGCAAGCGTGTCCAGGTAACTTAGGTTTAATATTTTCTATTGTGTATAGTTGAACGACGATTTATATGTGGTTCTCAGTGGCGGGGCCAGGTTTCTGTCCAAGAAAATTTATCTCATGTTGCCCGAATTTCGAACCTTGTAATGAGAGTTTCGAATTCTCTTCGTGAGAAAGACTATTGTAATTGTTTTGGCAGGGTATTTTCATTCTTTCTAGAACACATGGTACTATATTTTTTTCTCTTTATTTTTTTGTCCATGCCTTTTTGATTTCTATTAGTGAGGCGGACATTTGGTAAATCAAGTTTTATAATAAATAACGATATTTGCTCAAATATCATACATCCCTTCCATTCCGTTAAAACTGAGCAATATAAGACGAAGTAAACAGGCAACATTGAAGCAAAATGTGAATACGTAGTCAATTTTTAGGTAGAAAT
>NW_008708592.1:7072-8547 GCF_000327385.1 Lottia gigantea | reverse complement strand
CGTTAGTGTTTGGCCGGTAAACCAGCGGCTAGGGTTGAAAGGGTTAAAGGGATAAACTTGTCTAATATTTAGCTGACTTGTAAAAAATGTTCAGTTTTAGTTACCCTACATTTGCGTGGTCCAGTTAGTTAATGTGCTAGAATTTAAAGTCATGAGGATGGTTTTGCTTAAATGGTGGTTGTCTGATCTCAGTCGACATGTGAAAATCGGGTGATCTCCCTTTCTTTATTCCAATCTTCTCAGTTGTAAATTGATACCATTAACTAAATCTACTTAAAATAAAATTAGGAATTTGTTTCTTTTTTGTTTTCTTTCATTCGTCTCCATTGTAATTCAAATAAGTTTCCTACCCTGGTACTGTTCAAATAACATGACTTTTAACCAATCATGTAGATAGCATTATCAATTGTGGGATGTAGGCTCTACATGATATATTTTATGGTAAGTTTGTGAATTAAAATAAGTTTTGCACAGGTTGGAATTTTGGATGGATGGAATTTGATGTGAAATAAATTTGGTTACCTTATGTATTTAAAGACACTAAGTGTATGGTATACCAATGTATCTTATAGGTAGAATATTTCATGGTTTTCAAGAAGGAAGAATAACATTTCCACCAACTTATAAATATGATGTCAGTAGTAATCAGTTTGATACTTCTAATAAAAGTAGAATTCCTTCTTATACGGTAAGAATATTATCTTATATTCTGTTTCTATTCATATTTCACCTATCATTATGAATCTATCAATCAATCAGAAGTTATATAGGAATTTATTTTATATTTTTCTGAATTTGAATTTTATTTCAAATTATTAGGAATTTTATTATCACCTGTATTATTATGAATTTGATTTTAATTGAAATTATCCCATATATTTATGGATCCATCTCATTTTATTATGAAGCTTTCTCATACCTTATGAATTATCCCATACCATTATAGATTTATCTGAATCCATTATGGATTGATCTGAATCCATTATGGATTTATCTAAATCCATTATGAATTTATCTGCAACCATTATTGATTTATCTGAAACCATTATGGTGATATCTTTGTTATTATAAACTCCTCTGAATTTATCCCATACCATTATAGATTTATCTGAAACCATCATGGATTTATCTGAATCCATTATGGATTTATCTGAAACCATCATGGATTTATCTGAAACCATTATGGATTTATCTAAAATTATTATGGTGATATCTTTGTTATTATAAACTCCTCTGAATTTATCCCATACCATTATAGATTTATCTGAAACCATCATGGATTTATCTGAAACCATTATGGATTTATCTGAAACCATTATGGTGATATCTTTGTTATTATAAACTCCTTTGAATTTACCTCATACCATTATTATGGTTTTCTCATGGTTGCTATTAATATTTATTTATCTCATACCATTATAAGATTTATCTTTATTGTTACAGGATAGAATACTGTTCAGATCTAAGAAGAGAAA
>NW_008708592.1:2025-4433 GCF_000327385.1 Lottia gigantea | reverse complement strand
TGATAATTCCTGTAATTTTTAATTAAAAACTTTAATTTTCACCTAGAAGATAATTATTTTCACCAAGGTGATAATTCAAAGAATCTTGTAAAGAATGGCGAAAAAAGTTTTTAATTCAAAATTCTGGAATTATCACCTAGGTGAAATTTAAAGTTTTTAATTCAAAATAAAAAGTAGAAAATGTTGCATGTGAGCCACCGTAGCTTTCTGTGTCAAATTCCAATTATCATATGAAATTGTATTAAATGCAACAGTTTGATTTGAATTTTTCATAGAAAAATTATAGCTCTCGACTAGAATATAATCATACACAAGAATGTAGATAATATACATGTATACATGTTGAACAATATAAGCTGGGTTGCCCCAATTGTAGAATGGCACTAGGTGTTTAGAAAAGTGAACACTGGCTGCCTCACTAGTGACATCTTTCTATAACTGTTTGATAAATCTTTAATACATTAAGGACATTTCTAACTTAAATGGGCCCAGACCATTATATAGCATCAATATAATGTTTGGATTTCTTTTACTAAGAGTCAAATATTCTTTAATAAATTTATAGACTAAAAATGGTTTCGTTTCTCAAAATAACCATATATCAAGCATGTTAAAGGGACAGGTGCGCCATTCTTTTTGACCAATTATACTTCAGTCTCAGAAACAGGGAATTTTTTAGCTGAGTTAATCTGTAATAGTGTTCACAGCTCACTGTTGAAATTTGAGCCTTCAAATCCATGTGTGTCCAAAATTATCCGCATTTGAAACTTAAAATGATGACTCGTCAAGATAAGGTACTCTGTGATATATAGAAAAGATATATATAGAAATAGTGAGTAAAATTCCTAGTTCGAAGTATTTTTAAAGGAATTATGTGATTTTCGTACATTTCTAGTACTTCTGAAGACTATTTACATATATTCAACACTCAAATCAACCCCCTAAAATGGCGCAACCATCCCTTTAATATCTGTTCACTTAGCTAGAAACAGCAATTGAAGTAGTGGCTTCAAATACTTTTTATTACAGTTGACTGTAAAATAGATTGAAACAAGTGTTTCTGAATTCAAAGTGTTTGATTTTTGAAACATTTTTTTGAAACAAAAACAATCTTTTTTGACTGAAGCAGCATACAATGGACTATATTTTTAAATATCAAAATAATGTTTTCATAAAACAACTTTTGTGACAAGTTATTTTAGTTTCCTATCTAGGATGTCCCCTTCATTCAGTTTGATTCTTGAAACATTTTTCTTGAAACAAAAACAATCTTTTAACTAAATATCAAAAAAATATTTTCATGGAAAACCGTTTTACCCATCTAGGATGCCCCCTTCAATACCCCTAGATTTCCACAGTGAGTGATTATTGATTATTGTTACTTTGCAGCAAACCAGAAGTTAGCGTCACAACAAAATCATACAGGAAATCAGAAAAATAGCTCTATATGTTCCATCCAGTAAACTTTTATTGTACCAATAGTGTTTTTAACTCTATAACCAATGTTTCAATTTGAAATATACTGAGTCACTTTTTTTTTGTGAATCTCTCTTGTCAATCATTATCATACATCTCCATTTAATAAGATACACCGTCTTGTATTTGATACATTTATAATGATACATATTGTTGTTTGTGGATAAGCTTCTACTTACTGTATAATTGTGAATATAATGCGCATCCCTTCTTACTCCCAAGTATTTCTGGAAAAATTTAATATTCAGATACTTCTCTTTGTATTTAGATACATCATGTATTTAGATATATTTCCTCGTAATCAGAAACATTGAGTATTTAGATGCATTTCGGCATAATCAGATACATCATGTATTCAGATACATTGTGTATTTAGATACATTTCCTCGTAATCAGATACATCGTGTATTCATATACATCTCCTCATATTTAGATACACGTTCTTGTATTTAGATACACTTCTTTGTATTTAAATACATTTCTTATTGTTACAATAACTAAAACAATAAACAATGTCCCACTCTATTTATGAAATATTAGGAATAATTGTGTGGATTATTTATGATATGCACTGGCTATTTTGCATTATCACGATGCGTGTTCCCTATGGCTGCTAACAACGGTAAGGATAAGATAAGACACAATAGGCGAGCTAGTTTTTTTTCTTTTGTTAAGAATGATATTAAGTAATTTAGGTAGGGATGGTGATATGTTTTTTAATGCCCATTTTTGTACCGCCGCAGTGAGAAACAGCCACGGCCTTAGGGATAAGTTTAAAGGTATCTAATATGATTAGGTTTTATTTGCTCAAGTTAGAATACCAGGGAAATATTTAATTAGTAGTAATACTTGTACCTGAATAAGAAAGATAGTGAACCATTTACAGACCAAGTTTTATGAACTTCAATTGAAGATGTAAGGCCCACAAGATT
>NW_008708592.1:0-1383 GCF_000327385.1 Lottia gigantea | reverse complement strand
TTTAACTGTATCAGCTGGAAAAGCAAATATTTAGGTGAATATATCCTTTCAAACAGAAGTAACTTTTATTTTTAGTAGGAAATAAAGCAGCAAATTTGTTTTTAGCTCTGTTTATTTATTTGTTTGTGCTCTAGATATTCTAGATATATTGGATTTAGTTTGTTATTTTATGAATTTGTTGAAAATGAAGGTTATTTATTAAGTATATTATTTATATTGTATATTATCATGTAATAAATACAGATGTTCTCAAAACAGTATGTTTTCTAAACAAATAATGAGTTTTAAATTGTGTTATTTTAGGGTTGTTAATGGATATGGAAGTAAAACAAATGAAATGCATTATACCCCAATCTGATTCAGTAATGTATGACACACCAATTTGATTCAGGAATACTTGATACACCAATCTGATTCAGCAATACTTATTACACCAATCTGATTCAACAATACATGATACACCAATTTGATTCAGCAATACTTGATATACCAATCTGATTCAACAATACATGATACACCAATCTGATTCAACAATACATGATACACCAATCTGATTCAACAATACATGATACACCAATCTGATTCAACAATACATGATACACCAATCTGATTCAACAATACATGATATACCAATCTGATTCAACAATACATGATATACCAATCTGATTGAACAATACCTGATATACCAATCTGATTCAACAATACATGATATACCAATCTGATTCAGCAATACATAATACACCAATCCGATTCAACAATACATGATACACCAATCTGATTCAACAATACATGATATACCAATCTGATTCAACAATACTTGATACACCAATCTGATTCAACAATACATGATATACCAATCTGATTCAACAATACATGATATACCAATCTGATTGAACAATACATGATACACCAATCTGATTCAACAATACATGATATACCAATCTGATTCAGCAATACATAATACACCAATCCGATTCAACAATACATGATACACCAATCTGATTCAACAATACATGATATACCAATCTGATTCAACAATACTTGATACACCAATCTGATTCAACAATACATGATATACCAATCTGATTCAACAATACATGATATACCAATCTGATTCAACAATACATGATATACCAATCTGATTCAACAATACATGATACACGAATCTGATTCAACAATACATAATATACCAATCTGATTCAACAATACATGATACACCAATCTGATTCAGCAATACATGATATACCAATCTGATTCAACAATACATGATACACGAATCTGATTCACCAATACATGATATACCAATCTGATTCAACAATACATGATATACCAATCTGATTCAACAATACATGATATACCAATCTGATTCAACAATACATGATA
>NW_008708591.1:7565-7989 GCF_000327385.1 Lottia gigantea | reverse complement strand
CCATTAGAAGTTGTGAAAAAAAGGAGCTATAAGTCATGCTGTTGACTTGTGCAAAGAAGAAAAAATGTGCAAAAATGAGTTTGGAAATTTGAAATTTGGCATGTGAGGTGAGAGCATTGTTACAGACTTGCATGCAAAATTTCAAGTGGATTGGATGAAAACTGTGGAAATGAGGCCAAAAAAGACTGCATTCTATACTGTAGACTGGAAATAAAGGAAAAGAGACATATAAGAAAAAAGAGTAGAAATAATAGGAAAAGAAGTTTGAAATTTGGCATGATAGTGTAAATAATTATTTCGGAGAAATATGAACTGCAGCAATTGGCCTTGATGTAAGGATTGAATTTTCAGATGATGAAAAGAGTTTTTGTTGAAATAAAGAGCATTTGACTGTAATCAGACTGTTTCTTTTCAAAAAAGAGTG
>NW_008708591.1:5023-6095 GCF_000327385.1 Lottia gigantea | reverse complement strand
TTTAGGACAAACATGGTTTTTTGGACACCATTTGCAATTAAAAAAAAAACTGTTTNTGATTTATTTCTCAGCCCAAAAATCAACTTAGAAATGCGACAATTGCACTCTCACTTGCATTTTAACGAGCCCCATCATCTAATAACAAGTTTCCTCTGAAATTTGGAAATTTGAGCGATTTGACCTCGATTACGTTATTGAGTAAATTTGGAGAGTTCTAACACTTTCAAAGCACTAGGGCTGCTAGGAAAAACAAAGAAACCTGCTGATTTTTTAGGTGCAGTTAGACACCATCGAAACGAGTCAGCTGTTAAACTTCAGTGGAAAAACTTGAAAAATGACTGAAAAATCAAGCTGTTTTCAGACACTTTTTCTAGGACAGAATACACTTGGGATTTCAAAAATGCCCTTTACTTGTCGAAAAAATGTAAACAAATGAGTTACCTCCCGTAAAGTTAGTTAGGGCAAAAAAAGAATGATAGATTTTTCACGGCCAAGCGGGGCTCTGGGGAGTCATTTAGGCATTATCATCGTCTTCAGTGCATTTTATTTCATAAATGTGGACCAAATGTCCTTCAAAACTTAATTCAAAGACACAGAAACTGTCAATTTCTTGAATGTAGGTCACATGCATATCATTATCATTTATTGCGTCATGACACTGCTTGCCTTCATTGCACTTCACTTGTTGTCAGGTATTCATCGTAGCTGGTCGCATTTTGGCAAGACTTTTATAAAGTACATTTGTTTGGGTTTAGCGGTTTAGTTCGAAAGTTGGAAGTTCACATGGATGTAGCCAGATAGAACAGCTCCATGTCTGTGCACTTCTAGTTTTACGGCTCTGAAATCAACAAAATGAGTAAACTTAAAAGACTGTTGCACCAAGTTGACCAAGCTCCATGTAAGCCCTGTAACTGGGCTAATATTGGAGTCCGGAAGCTGGAAGTTCACAGGCATGCAGCCAGATAGAACCGCTATATGCTTGTGTACTTCTAGTATTTTTGGCTCTAAAATCAACAAAGTGAGGAAACTTAAAAGACTGTTGTACCAAGTTGACCAAGCTCCATGTAAGCCC
>NW_008708591.1:0-1383 GCF_000327385.1 Lottia gigantea | reverse complement strand
AAATTCAAAATTTTTAATTTTTGACCTTGACCTTTGTTGACCTTGACCTTTATAGGATCAAACGTCATTGGCATTGGCTATCTATTTATACTTTTATATTTGCCGTCCTATGTCAACTTCCGGTTTTATAGTCGTGTGGAATTTGAAATTTTGATGACGTATATCCCTTGATCTTGACCTTTTGAGACTTTCTCCTTTACAAGATCAAAGGTCATTGACCTTGGCTATCTGCTGATACTTTCATTTGTGAGGTCTGACGTCTACTTCTGGTATTAGAATCTTCTAAAAAATGAAAGTTTCTCAACTTTAGATTATCGCCGAAGGTTGATTTTTTCGGAGTCTTTTGCAATTTGCTACATTTGCAAAGTCCCACTCTGTGCCACGTGTGGCTTTAGTTTTTTTTTCGATTTTTAAACACCTTCCTGAGCTTAGACTTCAATAGTTGCAGCAACCATTCAACATTCATGAACCTTAGATATAGGCGACGATGTGCATAAATATATTTTGGATCTTTTTTGCAAAACCGGAAGTGCCACAGTTCAATATGTGCAAGAATAGATAATCGGCTCTAGAAGTCGTATTTTTTGGTCGATTTTCTTTGGGTTTGCATTTTTGGACTCTACTGTTAAAATCTGAAAGAATAGCAGTTTCAAAATTTCAAAATTCGAAAATTTGTCGCAGACATTTTTTTTGCCAAATTTTGCATTTTTTTCATTTTTTTTTTTTTGCATTTTGTCTGATTAATCTGAAAAAAATTGAGCAAAGACAGTTTAAGAATGTTAACAAAATGGTTCAGTCAAATTTTCAATTTCACTTCCGGTTTAAACAGGAAAACGATGTTCACTTCCGGTTGAATATCTTCCGGTGTAATTTGTATAGGACAAAAATTTTTATGCTGATAGGTAGACAAAGTTATGACAAAAACAAGGAAAAAAAAATCCGGAACAGTCGTGAAACTTTGGCCGCCATTTTGATTTTTCTGAAATGATTCGATTTTTATTCAGACATAATGGCTCATCCGATTTAAATGATTTTGGAGTCAAATGAAAGAAGATAAAAAAAAAAACATGTCATTAGGAAGCCGTTTTTCGATTCTCAATTTTGATATTTTGCAACATCCGGTTGAATTTTTTCAAAGTTTGAAGGGTCATAACTCGTGATCTTGAACTTTGATGACCTTGACCTTAGCTATCAGTTAATACTTTGACATTTGACCTCCGACATGTACTTCCGGTTTTATAGCTGTCCGAAAACAGCCAAATTCGCAACTTTGGACTGCTCTAGCACGTGACCTAATTAACCTAGAGGGTTAATTTTTTCGGATTCTTAATGTGCTTTTCATGCTCTTTCAAGTGATTTATAACAATCGTTTTTTAAAGCAAA
>NW_008708590.1:10715-11746 GCF_000327385.1 Lottia gigantea | reverse complement strand
GTTTTTCATTTAATATCCTCCAACGCTTCATTTCTGTCATTGTAATATCATGAACTCAAAGTATAAACGTCAAACTGGTAAGAAATATTTATAATATTATGTTGTTTTTTCCAATTTAATTATTTTGGTTTACCTAATTGTGACTAGAATTTTATATTTTATAATTTTTCATTTGCATCGTTAATTTTTATTTTGCATTGTTTGACTTCTCAAACTTTAGAAGTAATCTTATTTCGTAGCATGTTTCATCTTCATAATGTCAAGGCATTGCCAACTTCGTCTTAGAACACCTTTCTTGTATGACGGAATGTATATAGCGATTTGATTGGATTGTTCGTTAGCGAATACAGCCAATCAGAGCCCTCGACAGATTCAGCAGCATGTTGTCGAACTGAACTTGTCTGGGAGCGCCTTATACAGGACCGGATTTGTGTTGTCCATGTCTGTTGCGGCCATGTTGCGCTCCGTGTTACCGAAAATGTTGTCAGTGTGTAGCCTGTAGTCAGTAGCCTGTAGTCAGTGGCCTGTAGTCAGTAGCCTGTAGACATTAGCTTGTAGTCAGTAGCCTGCAGTCAGTATAGTCTGAAGCCAGTAGCCTGTAGCCTGAAGTCAGTAGCCTGTAGACAGTAGCATGTAGACAGTAGCCAGTAGTCAGTAGCCTGTAGCCTGAAGCCAGTAGCCTGTAGTCAGTAGCCTGTAGTCGGTGGCCTGTAGTCAGTAGCCTGTAGTCAGTAGCCTGTAGACAGTACTTGAGCAAACTGTACTACATAGTAGGCCTAGGCATAGTATAGGTCTAGCCCACAGCTAGCCTACTATTATTGACATATGGGTTCCAAAAACTGTT
Source organism: Lottia gigantea (assembly GCF_000327385.1). NCBI lineage: Eukaryota > Metazoa > Mollusca > Gastropoda > Lottiidae > Lottia > Lottia gigantea. The sequence continues at coordinate 10,902 of NW_008708590.1, read as the reverse complement.
TTCTAGAAATTAAGGCCATGATAAACCTGTTTTTATTCCTTACTCCTATTATAAATATTTTGATTTGCTAATACCTCATATGCATCTTATACTATAATCACAAAAAATCAGGGCTGTATATGGGGGCTTCCCCAGTTTTCTGATAATGACTATTTTAATACACAATACGTCACCAGTAGACATATGA
>NW_008708590.1:0-4901 GCF_000327385.1 Lottia gigantea | reverse complement strand
AATGAAGTGATTTTAATAATATTTACAGCAAGAACATGAAGTGATTTTAATAATATTTACAACGAGAACATGAAGTGATTTTAATAATATTTACAATGAGAACATGAAGTGATGTTAATAATATTTACAGCACGAACATGATGTGATTTTAATAATATGTACAATGAAAACATGAAGTGATGTTAATAATATTTACAATGAGAACATGAAGTGATGTTAATAATATTTACAATGAGAACATGAAGTGATGTTAATAATATTTACAGCAAGAACATGATGTGATTTTAATAATATTTACAATGAAAACATGAAGTGATTTTGATAATATTTACAGCAAGAACATGAAGTGATTTTAATAATATTTACAGCAAGAACATGAAGTGATTTTAATAATATTTACAATGAGAACATGAAGTGATTTTAATGATATTTACAGCAAGAACATGAAGTGATTTTAATAATATTTACAATGAGAACATGAAGTGATTTTGATAATATTTACAATGAGTACATGAAGTGATTTTAATAATATTTACAGCAAGAACATGATGTGATTTTAATAATATTTTACAATGAAAACATGAAGTGATTTTGATAATATTTACAGCAAGAACATGAAGTGATTTTAATAATATTTACAGCAAGAACATGAAGTGATTTTAATAATATTTACAATGAGAACATGAAGTGATTTTAATAATATTTACAGCAAGAACATGAAGTGATTTTGATAATATTTACAGCAAGAACATGAAGTGATTTTAATAATATTTACAGCAAGAACATGAAGTGATTTTAATAATATTTACAATGAGAACATGAAGTGATTTTAATAATATTTACAGCAAGAACATGAAGTGATTTTAATAATATTTACAATGAGAACATGAAGTGATTTTGATAATATTTACAGCAAGAACATGAAGTGATTTTGATAATATTTACAGCAAGAACATGAAGTGATTTTGATAATATTTACAGCAAGAACATGATGTGATTTTAATAATATTTACAGCAAGAACATGAAGTGATTTTGATAATATTTACAATGAGAACATGATGAATGATATCATATCTATTTAGAACTATAATTTGTATATTTCATAACAAATATTATTTCTGTATGTTTCAGGTGTTAAAAAGAGGATGAATGAAAGTGAAGATGTGGAAATACGAAATGCTTTAATCAATGAAGAAAGAGTAGTAGTGGAACGCCCTGTATATACGCAACTAGAGTTTGATAAAGGATTTACCAGCATTCAACGCCCTGCTAAAACACCAAAAGTATGGGCCAAGAAGAAAGTTTCAAAGTTCGAATGTTCGGGAAAATGTGTTGGAAAATTTATAACTCAAGTTTTTCCATTTCTGTCACTATTAAAAGGATATAGCATTCGGAATGACTTTCCTGCGGATATTATTGCTGGACTGACTGTTGGTATTATGCATATCCCACAAGGTAAGGCCACCGCTTATTGTAAAATATTGATTGCCAACAATAACTCACTCTGATAGAACTGCTTCTGAAATGTCTGAAATTCCGTTGACCTTGATAAGGTTATATAATGAAAAACTATAACTTAATTTGAGCGACGTTTTGACCAGTGGTCTCTGGTCTTTATCAAGCAATGAATAGATAAGGTTATCCTTTGCCAAATGACCTCGCAAATTAATTACTTTTAAATTTTCCTTTAAAGTGTGGTATCAGGTGTCTAAGAGAGTGAGCAAACTCTGATGTCTGGCATCACACCAACCTGCAATGCTGTTCGATGGAAATTTTAAAGATGAACATTATTCAACAATGTAATATATTTCAGGTATGGCATATGGACAGTTATCCACACTTCCTCCAGTTTATGGGCTATATGTTTCATTTTTTCCAGTTTTAGTTTATTTCTTCTTTGGTTCATCAAAGCATGTCTCAGTTGGTAAGTAGATATGTTTACTGTAAGATCATGATAATATTGTCTCAACTAAAATAGAGGATTTATGTTTTCAGTTAGTTTGTCCAAATTTCTTATTTTAATTTGTAGCAGGGTTCTGTAACATAGGTGGTAAGGATGTTGGAATTTTTACACGACATCATTTGCTGAACCTTTGATGATTTTTCAGTTATTGCTCTTTGTGCAGAAATCTCCATTTTCCATTTGTGATAACACCTTTAGACACGTTTTTGGCATGAGTTTAACATCTACAGCAATATCACTGAATGAGAGAAGAAAATGAATGAAATATTATATTAAATCTTGTAGGAACATTTGCTGTTGTAAGTTTAATGGTGGGATCTGTGGTAGATAAAGGTCTAGCATCTAAAGGTCTGTCATTAGATAGACCAGCTAGCAGCAACAATGGTACAAGTGACATCTTCAATGTAACCAATACCAATTTATCGCAGACTATAGGAGACTTCACTAGTAACAGTATTGATGATGAGTTACTTCGGACACAGTTAGGTTTTGCCATGGCTGTTACTTTTGCTGTTGGTGCTATTCAGGTAAATTACAGTTATGTATTTTGCCAATATCACACAAAAATGTGGTTTTTAAAATCCCAAGCTTGGCCTTAATAAAGTTTTAATTCATATTACATTCTAATACATGCTAAATAGTGTTTTAGTAGATATTTATATATAACATGATATCTAAAAAATAATAACAGAACCTGGATCATGTTCTTACACAGTGGCTCAGTGAGTTAGATGCTTGCTTGCTAACCTGAAGGTCCAGGATTCAGACCCGGCATAGGTCGAGATAATACCTTCAGATTTTTTAAACCCGGATGGGACAATAAACTTTGATTCTATAGTTATTTGTTATTATTATTATTTGTTATTATTGTTATTTGTTATTATTGTTATTTGTTGTTATTGTTATTTGTTGTTATTGTTATTTTCAGTTATTGATGGGAATGGTTAGATTAGGATTTGTAACTGTCTATCTGTCAGACCCATTAATAAGTGGTTTTACTACTGGTGCTGCTTGCCATGTTTTTACCAGTCAAATTAAACATATCTTTGGTGTAGCTGTCAACAGATATAATGGTCCATTTAAACTCATTTATGTAAGTTTTTTTTAAGACTACTCTCTACCTACGATGTTTACTGAATTGAATTTTGGCCATCATTTCATTATGAATTGAAATATCAATTACAAAATACTACTGAGAGTCTTAGATTTTCTTTGTGTTGATGAAAAAGTTATTATTTATGAACATAATTTTATAGAGGGGAATTTTCAGTCCCAAGAGTAGGTAATTTTCACGTGAATTTTCTGGGAGGGAAGTGTGTCTATTTTAAATATAAAATCACTGAACCTAATATTTTGAATATTTATGAAATGAGAGAAAAAATTCAATTCATAGCTATTAGAATTCTTAAATTGTCTTTTATTCAATTTTTATTTCAGTCATACAGAGATTTCTTTAAAAACATTCCAACTACAAATTTTGCTGCATTGATTGGGTCAGCAATTTGTATATTAGTCTTAGTATTAGTAAAAGAATTAATCAACAATAACCCTAGAATCAAACCAAAACTTAAAATGCCAGTACCTATTGAACTTATTGTGGTAAGTAATGTCTGATAAAAACTTAGAATGCCTCTTTCTATTGAACCTTTCGTGGCAAGTAATGTCTGATAAAAACTTAGAATGCCTCTTTCTATTGAACCTTTCGTAACATTAAGTAATGTCTGATAAAAACTTAAAATGCCTCTTTCTATTGAACATTTCGTGGCAAGTAATGTCTGATAAAAACTTAAAATGCCTCTTTCTATTGAACCTTTCGTAACATTAAGTAATGTCTGATAAAAACTTAGAATGCCTCTTTCTATTGAACCTTTCGTAACATTAAGTAATGTCTGATAAAAACTTAGAATGCCTCTTTCTATTGAACCTTTCGTGGCAAGTAATGTCTGATAAAAACTTAGAATGCCTCTTTCTATTGAACCTTTCGTGGCAAGTAATGTCTGATAAAAACTTAGAATGCCTCTTTCTATTGAACCTTTCGTGGTAAGTAATGTCTGATAAAAACTTAGAATGCCTCCTTCTATTGAACCTTTCGTGGTAAGTAATGTCTGATAAAAACTTAAAATGCCTCTTTCTATTGAACTTTTCGTGGCAAGTAATGTCTGATAAAAACTTAAAATGCCTCTTTCTATTGAACCTTTCTTGGTAAGTAATGTCTGATAAAAACTTAAAATGCCTCTTTCTATTGAACTTTTCGTGGCAAGTAATGTCTGATAAAAACTTAGAATGCCTCTTTCTATTGAACCTTTCGTGGCAAGTAATGTCTGATAAAAACCAACTATAAATTTCTATCTATTGATTGGAGACAATAGTATCTAATTAAGATCGTTGATGAATATTTAAGATATTGAGAGTTTCAATTTGTTTTCAGGTTATTATTGGTACATTAGTATCCGAGTTTTCACGTTTAAATGAGGTTTATGACGTTAATATTGTTGGTGATGTACCAGTAGGGTGAGATATTTTTTGATACACTTCTAATATCACTCCCTTCTATAAACCAGTTACGCCAACTAGAATTTATCTTTTGATAAAGGCTACTGTAGTTTGTCACGTGATAAAATTTTTTTGAATTTGAATATAAGAATTGAACGGTAGTTTCACTTTATGATAAAGTAACATTTTGTTGAAATAATATTTCTATTTAAGATTTCCAGTACCACGAGCCAACCAGTTTATGTATTTACCTGATGTTATATCTGATGCCATTGCCATAGCAATTGTTGCCTTTGTTATTTCTGTTTCTATGGCCAAAATTTTAGCCAAACGTCACGATTATGATATTGATTCAAATCAGGTAGGTTCATACTTTGTCGTAGTTTTAGATTATTTATTCAAACCTCCCTACTTCTTGGTCACTTTAATTCCTCAATTTTGTCA
>NW_008708589.1:9191-10301 GCF_000327385.1 Lottia gigantea | reverse complement strand
ACTGTTGATGATTCGGTTGATGAGACTGTTGATAATTCGGTTGATGAGACTGTTAATAATGCGGTTGATGAGATTGTTGATAATTCGGTTGATGAGACTGTTGATAATTCGGTTGATGAGACTGTTGATAACTCGGTTGACGAGATTGTTGATAATTCGGTTGACGAGACTGTTGATAATTCGGTTGACGAGACTGTTGACAATTCGTTTGACGATATTGTTGATAGTTCGGTTGACGAGACTGTTGATTATTGGGTTGACCATAATAGCGAGAGTGTTGCTGAATATAGTGATAGTTATATGTAGAATAATAGACACCAGTGTGGTATAGGTGTTGGGGAGGGTAAAACCAGTAAGAATTTTAGTCCATGGCAGTGGAATAGAGAAAAAAATACAGAAGATCAAGTGGAAAAATTAACATTTAATGTATATACCTCAATAGAGATAAATAAACGAAAACAATAAATACTATTAACATTTTACATAGACAAAAACTTTTAGATATTCTTATTACTTACTACAGTGCTAATTAAATGACTAGTTTACGATACATGTATATATATATATATATATTATCACAATCATATAAACTACATAATCACAATCTACATGTATTTAACATAACTACACACATACACTTAAAAATAAGGATCTTATTAAGGCATAAATGTTAAATAATTATAATGACGACTCGTTTTTCTCGTAGTTAGGCTACTCATTTTCCCTCTACACATCCTCAGTGGCTCAGTGAGTTAGATGCTTGCTCGCCAACCTAAAGGCCAATGGATCAATTCCGGCATGGACCGAGATAATACTTCGTATTTTTCAATCCGGTTTTTCCCCTGTCAGTGATGCAGGTAAGATGGGCTGATTGGAAAAAGCGTCTAGAGTTGTTCAGATCTGACAGTAAACCGAGGCCCCGTGCGCTACAGACTGTGCACTGATCTCTCTTCAGTTGGAAATCGAAAAATAGCAGGCTAATGTACCCTGCATGGCGTTGCCGTCTTCATTATCCCACATGATGTAGAAGTAGGAAGTTCACTCCATTCATTTCATTTTATTTCTACACATCCTCAGACCTTTCCTCATAGAGTTAAAAATCTGGAATAT
>NW_008708589.1:3395-4807 GCF_000327385.1 Lottia gigantea | reverse complement strand
AAATAGAACTGATCATTGTATTTTGATGAAATAGAAGATAGAAAGTTGTTTTATTTTATTTTGGAACAGAAAAAATCCCTGTTTATGTTGGTAAAATTGTTTATTTTTTTAAAGTACCTTTCTCTTTTGGCTCATGAGAGGTTTGGTTAGCAAAATGATACATAAGTAAATATAAATAAATAATGATAAATAAGTACTAACTGCACAACGAAATCCAAACGCGGCGAACATTGATAAGCTTATAAACTTTTTATATGAGGAAGTATATCAACCATAATTGAATTAGTATTTCATAATGAAAAGTGGTATTAGGTGACTATAAATATATGAGGGAAGGAAAACCATCTCGTACTTTTACGTATGAACATTTACATTTTGTTCATATTATTTATATCATGCCTTCAAAACGCACTTACCTATACTTAGGGTCAGTGATGACCACTAGAATTTTATCTTTAAAAACACATGTCAAAACATCCAAATTATATAAATATTGTCAATAAAAAGGTCAAATTAATAGAACAATTATCAGAAGTCGTGTGGAATCGTTGAGATCAGGATGGAAGGAATACTAGTGATACTCTCTGTTTGTTTTGTTTTATCTGCTGCCCAAATACCAGGGTTAGGACCATGTCCAAAAACACAGCCACAGGAGCATTTAGATCTCACAAAGGTACGTTACCGTCTCGGCTAGATGATTCAGTAGTCATGCATAGGCCACCCTGTATAAGTAACGCTGTCCTGTCTAGAATAATCAACAAGAAATACCATGATCAGAACGAGTTTGGAAGAATGAAGGAGACCGAGTAACTCACGCCACACCATCCAGGGCCGAGTTTCACCGCCATGTCATTCGACCCGACCAGATCTAACGAAGAATCAACAACCAAACCAACAACACCGAATCATTCAATTTGATCCAATCCAACTACTACGACTACCAACAACTACCTAGCTTGCGATATCAGCATCCGCTGGAAGCGAACGTTAACTTGTCATCTACCTACCTACCTAGAATAATCTTATCAGTTACTATTGATTATTATGACAGATCAGTGCTGTGAGGGAGTCAAGTAGGAGCCACAGCATTATCAGGGGGGAAGGTGGGTAGTGGGAGGGGGGAGTAACAGGCAAATATGTCAAATAAAAAGAAATTGAAGGTGGAAGGGGGCCATGTAAGGTTCCCTAGGAGTTTGGTAAACGTGTCGAACATAAATTATTTTTCTTAAGCTACTTTCTTGTTATTGTGGTACAAACCCTAAAAATTATAAGATCTATTTGTCACTGTTTGATTTTTTCCAGTATTTAGGTAAATGGTATGAACTGTACAAACTACCTAATTTATTTGAAAACAAACAAGAATGTGTAACAGCGAATTATTCTATTAAAGCTGATGGTCATATCAAAGTTTT
>NW_008708589.1:0-3162 GCF_000327385.1 Lottia gigantea | reverse complement strand
CCCCCCCTTCCCACTCCTCTTGTCCCCCTATAGCTATTGACTACCAGATACCATAGCATTGAAAATCAACATCAACGTCTGTGTTAGACGTATAAACATGGCATTCCTAAGATTTCTACTCTTCTTTTCTAGAGATGGTAAAACTGTGTTTGCTGTTGGAGATGCCTATAGAAAAGATGACAGCAAAGAAGCTCAACTATCTGTAAAATTCACTGGTGGTAAGTCTATGTAAAAGTTTTCGAAAATGATTCATACGGTTGTTTGGTAGAAGACAAGTTGACGCCCTCTTCCAGCTAAAGCTGAATCTGGATCGATCAGCTGGTTCGATACTGTTGGTTTGGTAGTTGAGAAATCTCAGATCTATTCTGGTATAAAGACATAATAAAGATACGATAAAGTGGTCTTATAAGCCGGTTGACCAACTGGTGAAGCTTAAATCCCATACAAAACTCCGTATGTTTTTTTTAGGTGAAATAACACTCGCCATGTAGTTTCGTATGACTTAAATCCAAGTACCCATAAATCGTACCTTGTTACCTATCAGGTTACTGTTGTATATTTTAATCTTTTATCTTTCAGCCGCACCGTATGCTCCTTATTGGGTTTTAGATACTGACTATACCAGCTATTCCTTAGTATTCTCTTGTGAACAACTCGGTAAGTTGGCTCATGCCAAATTTGTCTGGATTTTAAGCAGAACTCCTACCATTGATCCTGCAGTAAAAGACAAACTATTCAAAAGATTGGAAAAAGATGGAATCGGTTCCAGTGGATTGAAAACTACTGGAAGATCTGGATGTAAATAAAGTCTTTGTTAATAAATAATCTTAATAGATCCGTTGTGTAGATTGTGCTTACTCTTTTAGAAACACCTGGTGGTACTAGTACTATGCAACTTTTACTCTCGATTTTGTCTTTCTTGTACGGATTTTCTTGTGGTGTATCTTTTGCTTGTTGAAACCATAAAAAGTGTGCTGGACAGCATTAAAATAACTAGAAACAAAATAAAATGTCTCGCCTACTTAAATTGGAACACTTAGATTGGAATCATCTTAAGTTTTCGAGAATAATTCCCCATGATTCAACATGACGTTTCTATATTCAGCACATTCATTCAATACCCATAGGAATTTCAAAGAAACTCAGTGGTTAAGTATTCCAGATGTACACATACATCGGAACGGAATAGAACCTTCTGTTAAACCTAGCTTGTCATTGAAAAGTGTATAGGTGCATGCCCTGTGACCATACGTTTGATCATGACATCAAATCATTTAAACTCTGAAAGGGTCATCGATGCCCACTATAAAATTTTATCTTTCAAAAACCAACAACACATGTTAAAAAATCCAAATTATATAAATATTGTCAATAAAAAGGTCGAATTATTAGAACTATTATCAGAAGTCGTGTGGAATCGTTGAGATCAGGATGGAAGGAATACTAGTGATACTCTCTGTTTGTTTTGTTTTATCTGCTGCCCAAATACCAGGGTTAGGACCATGTCCAAAAACACAGCCACAGAAACATTTAGATCTCGATCAAGTAAGATTTTAATTTTTTTAAATCTAATTATTGTGATCTGTTTAAAGAAAAATCAGAACTAGGTCATACAACCTTACGTACATAACGAGATAACCTAATTTTGTTTTATGGTTTTGTTATTTTCTAGTATTTAGCTGAATGGTTGAAACATATCCATTACTCAATTTATTTGATATTGCTTGTAATTTTAAATATTAAATATAATCAATTCACGTATTCTCGAAACGATCTTAGTTTTAGGATGTCCTAGGTTCTTATCTTCTAACATTGATTTTAGGATATCCTAACGCTAAGATCGTTTCGAGAATACGTGGCCAGCTATTTATTGCATTTTTCTTGTACATAGGCCTATAAATGGTTTGAAATTTTTGGACTACATACTTTATTCGTCACTGTTTGTATTTGGATGTATATGGATCAAAGTATAAATTAAACTAATGCATTTGTTATCATTTGTTATCATTTGTTATCATTTGTTATCATTTGTTATTGTTTGTTATCGTTCAGTATTTAGGTAAATGGTTTGAAGTATATTAAATTACCCAATTTATTTGAGAATAACCAAGTATGTAACACAGCAAATTACTCGAGAAAGGCAGATGGTCATATTAAAGTGTATAACAGTGGTAAAACGTAAGTACATGTATGCTTTTTTGAATCTCAACCAGAGCAGTCCTCCTTCCAACTTCGTTAATTATAAAAAGTTACCTTTATAAGGGCATTATTTTGTTGATTTTTTGTTTGTCGAAATTTTCATTGCCCAATTTTGTGAAAACTATACACCAAAAAAAAAATCCAACTGTTTACTTTTTTCAAAACTATTTAACTAGGTTTACGTAAACTCTATAAGTTCGTTATTATTTTTGGTAGGTGTAATAAAACTACTGTACGGATTTAAGCAAAATGTAATAAAAATAAAAAAGGACAATTACTGCATTAAGAGTTCTTGCGATTGAATGGCATTCAACTTTTTGGTAAAACTGTTTTCGCCGTTGGTGATGTTTACAGACCAGATGATAGTAAAGAGGGCCAACTCTCTGTTAGATTTACTGCAGGTAAGTATAGGTACCATGTCTAGAAGCATCTGTACAAGTCAAAGATTCAGTGCGACTGAACCTCTTTGATGAGATGCATTATTACTTTGAATTTTTGTGAATAAGATAAGGGGCAGTTATAATAAATACAGTATCTCATATTTATTGTGTACCCGAATGAAATTGCCTAGTAAGTTGTAACGCAATTGCCAATGTCCATATTGGGTTATGCTTCCAGATACTTTGTATGAGTCGCGGTGGCTCGTTAACCTGAAGGTCCAGGGTTCAATCCCGGTCTGATTTTTCAACCTAGTTTTCTCCTACCTGTTGTTGATGAAGACCCAGGTTGTGCTGTTAAAGATACCTCTACAGTTGGAAAATAACAAATATTGAGCTAATATAGCTGTCCTGGAAACATTTCCCTTGTTACACACTGCACGTTGCCCGTCTTCATTAGCTAATCAGGTGCAGAATATTAGGACGTAAACCTCAATTTCATTTTATTTCAGCTGCACCGTATGGACCTTATTGGGTTTTAGATACAGACTATACTAGCTATTCCTTGGTATTCTCTTGTGAACAA
>NW_008708588.1:34336-35919 GCF_000327385.1 Lottia gigantea | reverse complement strand
TGAGGATCCCCTACCAACCATCCTATTGATTCTTCTTTAAACTGTTACCAAATTTTACCAACAACTACCTTGTTTATGTCAGAGCAGCGTTGACAAAATGAGTTAGAGGCTTGCTCACTAAACTGAAGATCAAGGGTTATTACCCTCAGATTACTTAACCTAAAAGTCGTGAACAATCAAACTGAAAATTTCACCCAATACTTACATATATTCTGATTTTATAGGAAGATCTGTAACTTTCTCTAGACAGCTTCCATCTTCTTGTGGTAAACATGTTCTATTTAGCTGCCAATCTGAAATTACAGTTCATTATCAAATTCTAAAGCTAAGATTCCATATACGTGTTATGCGGATGCTTCATGCGAACATAAACGTAAGCGTTATCTTTCTTTTGACGCACAGACTTCTAGACAGATGGATGCTTTGGTGCAAAAAAAAGACAGGGAATCCCCACATAATACGTCACATTTGGGAGATCTCAGCGCGGAAAAAATGGCTACACCTGGCGATTTTTTTTTTGACGCATGATGGATGACGCATGACAGATCAGCATGACGCATATATGGAATCTTAGCTTTAATCTGGTAAAATCCCATATTTTCATTGAAAAAAGAAGACCAACATTATAATCTTCTTTTTCTATTAGCTTTTATTTTTAACATACCCATTTCAGTTGATGACAACGTCAGCCAATCAAATTTCTGCCCTCTCCAATCCTGGGATTTTGTGATGCGAACAAATAGTGCATTCAGTATCTAATTTTAGTTAGACCGTACATATATACTGGTAATTCTTACCTTGTGTTATTTCCCAGCAGGTTATAACAGTACGTTTAAAATATAATGATGTTAAATTATGGTATTTCTGCATGTAATGTCGACTGATTTCTGAGGACCGTAATAACAGACGTAAAGAGACTTCTAGTTCTTCTTCATTCTCTCCAAATTTCTACAAAACACATATAAATAGATGCAAGTTGAACTCGCTTCATATTCAACATTGGTATCTATACATAATCTAAAGTCTTTAAATGGCATTTAGCAGTTGTAAGCACAATTTATAGGCACAGCTTTATGGAACAACAATCATTGGTTGCTATGTTTCGAAGTGTTTCCCCCGATTCCCTCCGAAGGCACATGAGGAGAATGGAGGAAACACCTAGAAAAGTTGCATAAGATACTATACATAATCTGTTCATACCATGTAGTCATGTATATATTTCAACAATTTGTACATCAAAGTTTTGTGTATATAGCAAAGATCCTTAAATACCATCCAGAGTAAATATCATAGCCTACCTGTTTCAAAAATATAATAAATATTTAAATTTACCTCAAATATATCTTTAATAGAAATTATTCGAGAACCATTTTCATTGGTAAAATAATCCTGAAACAAAGTTATCTAATAATATATGATAGTTTTATCTGATACAGTTAGATATATAAAAGCACAGGCCATGGAATTAAATTCGTATATTTCCTTAATCTCATAAATAAGTCCCTTATCGAAAAAGGCGAATTTGGGAAGAAAAAAAAAGACATAAAAAATACAGCAAAAGCGAACAAATTTATCAAAGATTC
>NW_008708588.1:0-4339 GCF_000327385.1 Lottia gigantea | reverse complement strand
TAGATATTTGCTTTACTAGCTATTAGAGCTCAATTTCAGATATTTGCTTTACTAGCTAGTAGATCTCAATTTCAGCTATTTGCTTTACTAGCTATTAGAGCTCAATTTCAGATATTTGCTTCACTAGCTAGTAGATCTCAATTTCGGCTTTTTGCTTTACTAGCAAGTAGAGCCCAATTTCAGCTGTTTGCTTTACTATCTAGTAGATCTCAATTTCAGATATTTGCTTTACTAGCTAGTAGAGCTCGATTTCACCTTTTTTGCTTTACTAGCTAGTAGATCTCAATTTCGGCTTTTTGCTTTACTAGCAAGTAGAGCTCAATTTCAGCTTTTTGCTTTACTAGCAAGTAGAGCCCAATTTCAGCTTTTTGCTTTACTATCTAGTAGATCTCAATTTCAGATATTTGCTTTACTAGCTAGTAGAGCTCGATTTCACCTTTTTTGCTTCACTAGCTAGTAGATCTCAATTTCGGCTTTTTGCTTTACTAGCTAGTAGAGCTCAATTTCAGATATTTGCTTTACTAGCTAGTAGATCTCAATTTCAGATATTTGCTTTACTAGCTATTAGAGCTCAATTTCAGATATTTGCTTTACTATCTAGTAGATCTCAATTTCAGCTATTTGCTTTACTAGCTATTAGAGCTCAATTTCAGATATTTGCTTCACTAGCTAGTAGATCTCAATTTCGGCTTTTTGCTTTACTAGCAAGTAGAGCTCAATTTCAGCTTTTTGCTTTACTATCTAGTAGATCTCAATTTCAGATATTTGCTTTACTAGCTAGTAGAGCTCGATTTCACCTTTTTGCTTTACTAGCTAGTAGAGCTCAATTTCAGCTATTTACTTTATTAGCTAATAGAGCTCAATTTTAGCTTTTTTCTAGTAGAGCTCCATTTCAGTTTCTGTATAGTACACTAAATAATTAGAGTTTTTTTTTTAGCTAGTAGAGCTGAATTTCAGCTAGTTGTCTGAATATTAATCATACCAGACATTCAATATGTTAAACTCATGCAATTGGCAAACAACCTGACATCAACTAACAAAATGAAGATCCTTTCTTCTAGATTATATCATCTCAAGAATGATTCTAGTTGAATCTTTCAAATCTCATGAAATATTTGCTGTTGTTAATTTCAGAATGTAATTTAACATGTCATCCGAAATGTGTGTCGTCTGTCCCGTCAACGTGTGGTCTACCAACAGAATACGTCCAACATTTTACAGACATGATGAACAAGGTTAATAATATTGATGAAGGTGTTGAATCGTCTACTGATGATGATGATATCTCTATCAAGATGGAAGGCTGGCTGAATGTTCCAAGGTAGTTTATTATTAGTTATTGATATTAGAGTACTAGGATTGGTTGAAGATTTCAATCTGGACCAATAAGATTGGAGTATGAGAGTATGATATATTCGTATTGAATAAACTGGAATATAATTTCTATTTATAGAACAGGAAAAGCTGGTTGGGAGAAACGTTGGGCCCAGTTAGAGGGAACATTATTAATGTTATATAAAGAGTGTAATGATGCCAACCCAGTAGATATGTTCGAACTTAGTCCTATGGATGGGTATGTTACAGTACACAGCGCCGTGACCTACTCAGAACTTTCAGGAACTGCAGCCTCAGATTTACCGTTTGTTATGAGGTTGGATCAGGATCCTAGAACTACTTGCTGGCCAGGAAGGTTTGTTATTATTTCATTGTTTCAATAAACTGCTTATCACAGATGGGGCTGATGTGTAAAACATGGAAAATTAAGTTAACTTAAGCATTGTCTGGATTAAGGGTTTAGTAGTTCTGGGACAGTGAACCACAGCCTTGTACACTACTAACTATGTTTTAGATCCGTAAGTCAACAGCTGAAAATTAAAAAAGAGTGGGCTCATGCCCTGTCTTACAAATTTTAACCATTGTACACTGCATAGCGTTGCCCAAAAATTTTTACATTTCTAAGATATATTCCTGATAGTTTATAAAATTCTGATTTTTAGAATGATCTACCTAATGACCACAAATTTTAGTGAGAAACAGCGCTGGGTAGCTTCTTTAGAGGCAGCTATAAAAACAGCTCATAGAGGAGAGGTCTTCCGTCGAAATGTAAGTTATATTATAAAATAGTTTTATTGAATCTAAAGGGATTTAGTCAATACATTGCCTTCTGAAGTAAAGATATGGAGTTAAACATACCTCATACCATTTAGAAATTGATTTTACCCAAATATATTATTTTATTTCACAGAGACTACAGATGAATACTATCCTGTCTATGTCCTGTTCAGATAGAAAAGAGTTCAACTGTTCTTTAGTCCTGTCAAAACAGGTAACTATAGTAATATTTCTTATCCTTTTTTTGCTTACTAACTTGTATTGGCTTTTGGCTTTGGTCATTATGATACTTTCGTATTTTTCAACTTGGTTGGCTCATTGATGCAGTTCAGAGGGGCTGATATGGAAAATGCATCAACTTGCTTTGAAATTCTCAATAAACTGAGGCATTGTATGCAAGATGTGACAGTTAAAAGCTATCTTTTCAGCTCACAAATCATTATTCTATATGATTATTTATTTTACAGCTAGTATTACTGCCTGCTCTGCCCTGCCCTGCCCTGCCCTGCCCTGCCCTGCCCTGCCCTGCCCTGCCCTGCCCTGCCCTGCCCTGCCCTGCCCTGCCCTGCCCTGCCCTGCCCTGCCCTGCCCTGCCCTGCCCTGCCCTCTAAATATAACATTGTTTATGTTACAGCTAGTATTACTGGGAGCTGAAGAGGGGTTATTTGCGTTGACTATTCAAGATAAAACAAATGAGCTGATACAGCTGACAGGAATATCCAGTATACATCAGATATCTCAAGCCTCTGGTCTGGGTTTAGTTGTTTGTATCACAGGTTCGACACAAATTTCTAATTCTACATGTGGGATTTAAAACTCCCATTTCATTTCATTTGTCTAATAAGGCACAGCACAGTAGGATGTAATTTGAAATTACTTGAATTTGGACATTAATTCTGATAAGAGATAGGAATGACAAAGAAAGAAACAACTATATTATACAAGGGTAACAACAACAAAGTTCATAGTTAAGGATCATTGCTACCAGCAGGTTCTTGGCCAGGACCAAGACTATCACACGTTGATCAAGATCAGAAACCACAGCCACCAATTGCTTGACATATAACTTCGCACATGACGTCATGTTAAGAACTAATGCTCTAACCTACTGTGCTATAGAACTCAAGGTGAAAAATAGCTCTATCAGCTGGTGAATAAAATATTTAGAAGACAACATGCCTTTTATTTATATTTTATCAACAGGTCAAGACAGAAAATTAATAATGATAGAAAAAAATATAATAAAATGCCGAGTTTCCCAGGCTACCACACCAGAAACGATTCCAGTTCCGTTTAAACATGTTGATGGTATTCAGAGTTGTACAGTGTTTGATGTTGGCATGTGGGACGACGCCACCTATCTCTGCGTAGGAATGCCTAAAAAAGTAGTCCTCATGAAATTTAATCCTAGTTTGGCCATGTTCTGTTTGAGAAAGGTAAATTTTTAGAAAATAAAAGCTATTATGGATATACTATTTCTTCCTCTAATTTTAGCAATTTTTTTTCACATACCGAAATCTTTATCTAGCATACATAATAATAGACAAATAGAACAACATGTATATATTATTATTCCTTCAGTTAGACTCAAACACTCCTGGTAAGGGTTTGGTAATTAATTGGTTATACAGTACATGTATTTTGGCAATATCTGTTATCATTGCTATGGCTTCTGAGTGTTGACTTAATTAATCATTTTAAGACTTGCCAGTCCAGTAGATATCCAGTTATAGCTATTTAGAAACAATAAATAAAAATCCATCAACAATTTCCCATCAAGCTGAGACAGAATTTGAACTATTTGTTTTTAGGAATTTCCCAGTACAGAGCCATGTAGTTGTGTATGTATAACAGAATATACAGCTTTAGTTGGAACAGAAAAATTTTACTCCATCAACATGGAACATCCTAGTTATATGGTTGGTAAGTATCATGTGATTTTATAAAGTATTCTGATTGGTTAAACAGATTTTAAACATTTTCATTAACATAAATATTTCAATTTTTGCCAATACAACAAGCCTTACTTCACCATCTTAACTTAATTTGCTTTTCCGAAAATATTCTGGGTTTTTCATATTTAAAATTTGTTTAGAGCATCCACATAGCTAACAATGTTTACTAATTACTTGGTATTTAGGTTTGTATGCCTGGCATCCTTTCAATATAACTTTTTTGGGGTATTTAGGTTTGTCAACTTGACACCTCTGTCAGAGAGTCCACATAG
>NW_008708587.1:9922-11313 GCF_000327385.1 Lottia gigantea | reverse complement strand
GGTAAAGTAAATATTTAGATGACTATACAGATAGCCGAAATTGAGCTCTATCAGCCTGTAAAGTAAATATTTAGATGACTATACAGATAGCTGAAATTGAGCTCTATCAGCTGGTATAGTAAATATTTAGATGACTATACAGATAGCTGAAATTGAGCTCTATCAGCTGGTATAGTAAATATTTAGATGACTATACAGATAGCTGAAATTGAGCTCTATCAGCTGGTATAGTAAATATTTAGATGACTATACAGATAGCCGAAATTGAGCTCTATCAGCTGGTATAGTAAATATTTAGATGACTATACAGATAGCTGAAATTGAGCTCTATCAGCTGGTATAGTAAATATTTAGATGACTATACAGATAGCTGAAATTGAGCTCTATCAGCTGGTAAAGTAAATATTTAGATGACTATACAGATAGCTGAAATTGAACTCTATCAGCTGGTATAGTAAATATTTAGATGACTATACAGATAGCTGAAATTGAGCTCTATCAGCTGGTATAGTAAACATTTAGATGACTATACAGATAGCCGAAATTGAGCTCTATCAGCTGGTATAGTAAATATTTAGATGACTATACAGATAGCTGAAATTGAGCTCTATCAGCTGGTAAAGTAAATATTTAGATGACTATACAGATAGCTGAAATTGTGCTCTATCAGCCTGTAAAGTAAATATTAGATGACTATACAGATAGCTGAAACTGAGTTCTATCACCTGGTAAAGTAAATATTTAGATGACTATACAGATAGCCGAAATTGAGCTCTATCAGCTGATAAAGTAAATATTTAGATGACTATGCAGATAGCCGAAATTAAGCTCTATCAGCTGGTAAAGTAAATATTTAGATGACTATACAGATAGCCGAAATTGAGCTCTATCAGCTGGTAAAGTAAATATTTAGATGACTATACAGATAGCCGAAATTGAGCTCTATCAGCCTGTAAAGTAAATATTTAGATGACTATACAGATAGCCGAAATTGAGCTCTATCAGCTGGTAAAGTAATATTTAGATGACTATACAGATAGCTGAAATTGAGCTCTATCAGCTGGTATAGTAAATATTTAGATGACTATACAGATAGCTGAAATTGAGCTCTATCAGCTGGTATAGTAAATATTTAGATGACTATACAGATAGCCAAAATTGAGCTCTATCAGCTGGTATAGTAAATATTTAGATGACTATACAGATAGCTGAAATTGAGCTCTATCAGCTGGTATAGTAAATATTTAAATGACTATACAGATAGCTGAAATTGAGCTCTATCAGCTGATAAAGTAAATATTTAGATGACTATACAGATAGCCGAAATTGAGCTCTATCAGCTGGTAAAGTAAATATTTAGATGACTATACAGATAGCCGAAATTGAGCTCT
>NW_008708587.1:3489-4584 GCF_000327385.1 Lottia gigantea | reverse complement strand
ATTTTTTACAGTTTTAATGCATATTGGCAATAGAGGCAAATATGGCCTATAGACACACTTTTTCAAATACAAACTTTTGGCTCAATTTTGATCTATTCCTACTAATTAGACCCCAAGGAGTTAAAAAAACACAAGAAATCAAATCAAAATCTGTAAGTTTTCAAACTAGCTATATGCAGTCTGCATATTGGTGCACAAGAAGTGCTCAAAGACAAATAAATTTTTTGCGTGAAAACTTACAAAGCTACAATGCTGAAATTTTGCACTAATATTCACATGGACTATCTGCACATTTCAGAAAAAACAGAACTCAAATATCTGCCATAGAACAGAAAATAATTTTTTAGTTTTAATGCATATTGGCCATAGAGGCAAATATGGCCTATGGACAACTTTTTCAAATGCAAACTTTTGGCTCAAGTTTTGATCTATTCCTACTAATTAGACTCCAAGGAGTTCAAAAAACACAAGAAATCAAATCAAAATCTGTAAGTTTTCAAACTAGCTATATGCAGTCTGCATATTGGTGCACAAGAAGTGCTCAAAGACAAATAAATTTTTTGCGTGAAAACTTACAAAGCTACAATGCTGAAATTTTGCACCAATATTCACATGGACTATCTGCACATTTCAGAAAAAACAGAACTCAAATATCTGCCATAGAACAGAAAATAATTTTTTACAGTTTTAATGCATATTGGCCATAGAGGCAAATATGGCCTACGGACAACTTTTTCAAATACAAACTTTTGGCTCAAGTTTTGATCAATTCCTACTAATTAGACCCCAAGGACTTAAAAAAACACAAGAAATCAAATCAAAATCTCTAAGTTTTCAAACTAGCTATATGCAGTCTGCATATTGGTGCACAAGAAGTGCTGAAAGACAAATAAATTTTTTGCGTGAAAACTTACAAAGCTGCAATGCTGAAATTTTGCACCAATATTCACATGGACTATCTGCACATTTCAGAAAAAACAGAACTCAAATATCTGCCATAGAACAGAAAATAATATTTTAGAAATTGTAAAGCTGATAAGCTCGATTCTCTTGATTTTTAATATACCCATATAAGTTACTGTCTCTTTAAACGAA
>NW_008708587.1:897-3387 GCF_000327385.1 Lottia gigantea | reverse complement strand
TGTTGGCATGATTTCCGATACGCTATACTCACCAGAACAGTTAGTTTTTAGATACGGGGATTGATTGCCTAAAACTGATTTGGTAATGTAAATGAAAGTGATATTGAATATTGCACAGTTTCAATAACTATTTAGCCTGCCAGAAAACAAAAATTAGCTACTTGTTAATTTATCAAACGTCTCTTCTTGGTCGACTTGGTATTTTGAATGTTTTCATTCGTGTATAGAGGAGCATAGAAATACTTAATAGCAATATCTGACCTTGAAATGCGCAATTATTAACACATATTAGATTCAATTGAAAATGTGGGATATTTCCTTGAGAATAGTTTTCTCGATCCAAAATGGGAGTATTTAAAACTCTTTAAAAAAACTAACATGTAAGCCAAATGACATCTGCCAAGACACTTAAGGTTATACTACAGAGTAATACAATATTGTACATTTAGATATTGACTGTTTGATATACCATACCAAGATATTTCACAGTTGTATAGACATAACGAACGTGCGAACAATAACTAAGTCTAAGCAAGACAAATTAGGCGGTATACAATACTTCACAATCAAACGCCAATAAATCTTACTTAAAATTGCAGGACTCTTGGAATAGAAATAAGGTTTTAGTTGAAAGCAGCTATTCACAAAAGAACTCATTAGAAACGCACGGAAATCCAAAATCACAACAAATTTTCTACAAACGCAATCTAAAAGACCTGAATCTGCTAGGTCAAGGCCTTTCAATATAAAATAATAAGAAATATCTCACAATGACAAAAAAACAGTCTGATAATAACCATGTAGCATTTGAGAACCATTACATATATTTTTTGAGGTAGCTACTTATAGAATGTTTGTGTTTTGTATCAGATAAAGTCAGTATAATATGAGATGTAATTTTCATCTTCTGTTCCATCTTAACCTGCAAACAAGAAACAAAACGCTTCATTAGTCTAAAACAAAACTCGCTTACCATCTAACTTAACCATAATATACAATAATTCTTCTGAATCGTTGTCTTAAACTATTCCTCTTCACAATTCATAACAATGATCTATAACTTTTCTTCTTAACCATTATCTATAACTATTCTTCTTGACAATTATCTATAACTATTCTTGTAAACCATTAACTATAACTATTCTTGTAAACCATTAAATATAATCATCCTTGTAAACCATTATCTATAACTATTCTTCTTAACCATTATATTTAACTATTCTTCTTAACCATTATCTTTAACTATTCTTATTCACCATTATTTATAACTATTCTTCTTAACCATTATCTATGACTTTTCTTCTAAACCATTAAATATAACTATTCTTCTTAACCATTATCTATAACTATTCTTCTAAACCATTATCTATAACTATTCTTTTTAACTTTTATCTATAACGATTCTTTTTAACCATCATCTACAAAACATTAGACATTAGTGTGTCACATGTCGAGAGGTAACACATTGAATATACACACACTTTGTTGTAAATGCCATCACAGTTTTCATAGATGAATAATACCGTGGGTACAAATACAAAATCTGTAAAAATCATTGCATGTGCAGGAAAATATCGTCTTCGAATTATGTATTCGCCAACAAATTAGCAAATTCCAATACAGCTTTTGTTATAATATGTATCAAAAAACGGGTTCTATAGTACATGCTATGATTGGTTGAAGTCATTAGACTGCTGTAGAAAAAAAACATTCAAAGACAAATGCTTTTGGAAGTAGTTCAAAAGTATAGATATGTGTGTATTTGGCTTTCCTTCTGTAAAACTGACATTCAGTAAACATAATTTCTTTAAAACATATAGTTTCAAACATCCATTCCATATCACCACAAAAATGAAACAAAATGAAATATATTTTTATAGTAATACTGTAATTCGCAACAGAAGTGTTTTTGCCATGACAGTGCCACCGATTTTTCGATATATCCTTAAATAGGGAACGGGACTGTACAAAGCCTGCATCATACGGAGATTCATCTGATGACTAGACGCTCTTTCTAAAGTCATTGTCAGGGGAAGATAGTTAAATTTAAAAAACATAACATAACTTCCCTATTGGTAAGTAGTTTTTCATGACTTTCCTGACTTTTCTTTCAAAACCACACAATTAAGCCTTCACCACCAACCATATCACTGTCAATTTAAATAAAACAAATCAATTGAAGTTGAATTAAAAAGAGCTCCTATCATTCTAAATATGATTAAATTGACTTATCTTTTATAAGACTGTATTTGTTCAATACACAGGTTTTCTTCCCAAACAAATGTTCACAATGATGTGGCCTACTGTCCTATAAAAAAAGTGTAATTTTTTTATAAGCAGAGTATATGGGAGAGTTAAGGGGAGAGAGGGTCACTTTCAATTTCAAGTGATTTATAGTGGTAGTAATCATTCATTCATGTTGTACAGTTTGTATGCCCTTTTTTCATCATTCATGGTTTAAGATCAAATTCGGCATAATTTTGTCTTCCC
>NW_008708587.1:0-847 GCF_000327385.1 Lottia gigantea | reverse complement strand
CCGATTGAATAAATGATTGAATAAATGAATGAATAAAGAATGACTGTTTGAGTGACTGAATAAATGAATGAAAATGAAATGACAACAATTAGGAAGAATAAGTTAAGGACGCTTCTGACTATGAACGAAGAAGTACATAATGTTTCGGACTATGCTTTTGTGAAATTGAAATTAATTACTGAATTTGTTATAATAGTGAATGAATTCAAGAGAAATTTTATTAGAAAAAAGTCTCAAAAAGGTTCAGAGATGTTTTCAATATCTTACCGTTATTAAAATTGCCTTTCTAACGTTAAATACACAGATTCGTTCTGTAACAAAATGAAATTCACATCACCTTCTTCATCTGGCACGTGCAGCATTGAACTAAAGAATCAACAGGTGGTCAAAGGGGTATAATTTTAATAACAATGTAATCCGTAATCAAGACTAATATTGTGTGTCGCTCATTATATAAGTCATTTTGTAGTCAAATTTAAAAATATTCCGATATTGAAAAGCCTTGTATTACGAACTTATAAACCAAATAATAATAAGCGAATAAGCTAAAGTCGTTTTTGTTTCATTTGAACAGTTTCGAGTAGGAGCCTTTGATATAATTATGGCATCTCGGACTATCTATACAGTAACACAACTAACAACTTTGTAGTACTGTTTTTATAAAAATAAAAAGATAGGCCAATCCATCGAATGAACACATTCAAATGATAAATCAACTTAAAAAACGAAATGAAAATGCTACAGTTCTGTGAATGCAAATTTACATCCAGAAAATGAAATGAAATGAATGGAGTTTTACGTCCTACTTTTCTGCACCATGTGGGCTAATGAAGACGGGCAACGCCAT
>NW_008708586.1:2521-4938 GCF_000327385.1 Lottia gigantea | reverse complement strand
TTATGATTTCACGTTTTCCTTCTGGGGACATTGTTTTTATGCGGATACGCAGGACATAATTTATATGTACCAAAAATAGGTCGTAAAACACCGAGTTAATTATCTCTTTCTACCATTTGTAATCAGCCAGGCGTAGTAATGAATGAGGTCTATTACTTTAATCAATTATATTAATTTAATATTGATCTTTTTTCTGATGTGATTTTCTCTAAATAATCAAACAAGTTTTAGTCATGTCAGTTGACTCGCAATAAAGAAATACAATCTTTACACCCTCTTGGTTGGCTTAATTTGTGATATAATCTTAAATACTTACTAGGATGGCCCGTCTGCAATTATCTCTATTATAAATCGACACCGTTCAAAACAATTCTCAAAAAATAGCGGCCCAAAAGTCGGATTCGAAAAAGTGATTTTTATGTCTGGCCCAAACGTGCCGATAACCCATCATTCATCATAAACCCATAAAACTAAATAATAATCCATAGAACTAAATAATAATCCATAAAACTAAATAACAATCCATAAAACTAAATAATAATCAATAACATTATAAGTATTCACCCATTACAATATAATATGTGCAGATTTGGCGACAGTGTAAAAACATAGTTTTAGTGGAATTGCAGGAACAACAGACGTCTGAGTGAAATTGAAATCGTGCTTATCAATGCTATCAGATTAAAATCTCTACACTCCCTTTGAGATATAATGCTTCAAGGTTTTGATTAATGATTTTTCAGGTTGGAACGATCTTGGATTCCACAATCCTGACATATTGTCGCCGACTCTAGATCGTTTCGCCCATGATGGAGTTATCCTCAACAATTCATACATGCAGCCTATGTGTACCCCGTAAGTTAAAACTATCAAGTTTAATTGGATCTCATATTTAAGGGGCTATCTGCAGTCACTATCGCAAAAGTCAACTAGCATACCTTGTGTTTGCGGTGATTGCAGACCACATCTACACTTTGAAAACTTAACAACAATTTCATGCCTTTCATTTTATCTTAGTAGGACGTAAAACTCCATTCATTTCATTTTATCTTAATCGTCAACTTCAAAGTACAAGACCTAATTTGCATAGTTATTAATCTATCGGTTTCGTGAACCAGTGTTATGAACCCAGGAACAGTACTGGTGTGTAGTTTGTAGCTTGTGGGTCAGAATTTGGGTTAATCGTATTATGTCCCTGGCTTTCTAATTCGTTCTTGACTTACATAAATATGAAAATGATTGTGAAACAGATTGAAAACGAAGGCGGAAAAAAATTCAAGATCGTTTTTATATAATTTTATCATTCACCATTGATATTTTCAGATCCAGAGCAGCCTTTCTATCTGGTTATTATCCATTTCATACCGGAATCCAGGTTGGTGGCTAATACAGTTGAAATAAGAAAGGTTGACCAACCCCCTCCCCCTTCTAACTCATACTCACCTAGAAACACCGAGTTATTCACCCCCTCTCCACCAACTACACAATCCGTAACTACCCCAAATAGTCAATAACGTTCTATTCAGGGAAAAAAGTTACTAAATCGTTTCTCCACGAATACATTTTTAGTACAAAGTGAGGGTTGGGTATTAGGGGGTGAAAGCCGACACCGGGCTGACACTCGGAAGCACTGGCACAGGCATCAGAATTTTTCTAGGGTTAGAGTAGGTGAAAGCCTGTTCCCAACTCCTATCATGTAAATTTATACAAAAAGAAAAATTCACTATTTTTTATTTGCTTTATTTCAGCATTATGTTATAGATTACTGGCAGCCGAATTATTTGACACCTAATGTTACCCTTCTACCACAACATCTTAAACAACAGGGTTACTCTACACACATGGTTGGCAAGTATGGGACATTGTTTATTATGAAAATACATGTAAATATCAATGCCTCGCCAGAATGTCTCTAACCATTGTTGAATGGTTCCACATCGAGAAACATTCCACCTATAATCTATTAGAAACCCAGAAAGCAGGTTGATTTTGAGTTGTTACTTTCCTACCTCTACATGTCCTATATCTCTATTTAAATCTAGAAATGTCCAATTTGCCGCTTGTATTTCTGTTTACACTGGTAAAAGATATATGGATATACTACGAAACTGTAGGCATCGGATAAGGATCAATAGACCCTTTTTCAACTGTTTGGATTTGAAAGGCGCGTTCATCTTCATTGATAGAGATCATCAGACTCTTTTACCCTCCATCTTCATTAGGTGGTCCCATCAAATTTTAATAGAGCCATTAGAATCCTATGATCTCTGTCCTGCAGGCCCCGTCATTTTCTATTAAATTCTTGATTAATAAGATTCCTACCACCCTGTTCTCTCTATCCTGCAGGTGGCATCTTGGATTCTGTAACTGGAAATATACTCCAACATATCGTGGATTTGATACTTTTAGCGGATATA
>NW_008708586.1:0-1962 GCF_000327385.1 Lottia gigantea | reverse complement strand
TACGACCGAGACACATATTCTACTGTAAGTAAAATAACTTATTTAGTAGTTCTCTATCCGACTGAATCCGATATGTACCTATTCGAATTTTCAATTTTTAGCCAAACTTCACGAGTTGAATTTCTATAATGTTTGAGTGCTTGGCATGGATGCCACAGTTTAAAAATAGTCTGTTGAGTATGCCCTAGCTTTCTAATATTTCTGGATCGATTTTATCTGGCGGTCAGTGTTGTATTTAGGGGATGGTTTATTGGACCATGCCCCCACCCCCGCAAGCCTGCAATAGGTTTTATTTTAAAGTGAAAATCAAGCCTTCCATATGCTGAAAATTAATCACAGGCCATCTAAAATCTGTTTGCTTCGGCCTCAAGGGATTTCTGCCATTCGTTTAAGGCCTCTTGTCGTGACTGTTCCTCCAATTTCTTTCCTGTATTACAGAATCTGTTTACTGAAAGAGCTGTAGATATAATCAACAACCACGACGCCACCAAACCTTTATTCCTGTATCTTCCATTTCAAAACGTCCATTTCCCAGTAGAGGTTGGTTATTTCCTAGTTTTAACAGTGATAGATGTATTAGTCTTCGAATAGGATATGGGTGTGTAAACAATATATTTTTTGGCAGCGGTTGGGAAATTTCTGGTAAAAACAGTATTTTGGGTTCATTAACTTCTGCTACTAATGTTTCGCCAAAATGTTGTTTGGATTTCGGGTTTCTTTGTGCAGTTCGGATCGGTAGTACTTGTGTTTTTTTTTTATTAATTTCACATCAGTGTAGACAATCTGTATCACGAAGCATATCTCTAATATTTTCTTGGGTCTGAGAATATACCTTTGGTTGAATACGAGTTGATTTGTTTGCAAATTGATCTCATGGTTGTCTCAACAGAATGGTTATTAAGTAATTATTTATATCATTGTAGGTACCTAAACAGTATGAAAATATGTATTCACATATCAAGGACAACGACCGTAGAATATATTCTGGTAGGTAGATTTCTAATCTTCATATTTAAAAGTCGTTTAGATACCATTTCAAACTTGAACCAGCAAACTAGTTATACCATATCTAATTTTAATCTACGATCTCTATTTAGACGAATTAAACGTCAGAAAACGGAATATTCTTAAGTTGATTATGTTATATTGTGTATTTTCCTATTCCACACCCCTTATGTAATACGCAAGTTTTCTTCAATTTGAAACCTCTCTTGAACGATACACACTCGCCTAGCCTCTTCCATTGATAGCCAGCATTTGTCCACAATCGACCTTGTTTATCACGACCGTTCTGATCCCCGGTAGGAATGGTATCAGCTATGGATGAAGCGTTTAAGAATGTAACTGATGCTTTAGAAGCTAAAGGTCTGGCGGACAATCTGATCCTGGCGTTTACCGCTGATGTAAGTACTATATGATATACAAACACTCGTATTGTGGTGATATAACATCACATTTGCCGTGAGTTCAAGTCTGGCTACGGCTCCTCTGGACAGTCAAGTCTGGCTACGGCCCTTCCAAACTGTCAAGTCTGGCTACGGGCCTGGGTAGAGCTATTGAATACGCAATATTATCACTCAATTATAGTTTCTACGTTTTGCCAACTTCGTCAGAAATCTGCGCGTATTATTTACGGTGATATATATTTTTCCAAGGTAAGAAGGGGTGCGTATTGTACATACCTGTGCACGATATTCGCAATGATTCAGTATCTGATGGATATGTTTTTCTTACCTCGCACAAATTATCGAAGTGGTTGTAGTCACAAACGAATATTGTTTCGTAATATGTGACGGACAACCACCCCAAGAATTACCAAGAATTACGAACTTCGTCTTACACCTTGACTGCATTAGCATCTGCTGTTGTCTCATGGAAGTTTGTACATACAGTGATTAGATTGTACGCCAGCGAATACAGCCCAAGACGAAGTTTGTAATACTCTGACCATTGTGTAGNTGA
>NW_008708585.1:196846-197762 GCF_000327385.1 Lottia gigantea | reverse complement strand
ACTAAACAGATTTCAACTTATCTATACCTTAAAGATGGGTTCCCTTATTTTCAATTATGAAAATGCTAATACTTATACGAATAGAAAGTAGACGTGCTCTAATGACTTGGAAAAATACCAGTTTGTCTCACATAATTAATTTATAATTAGCTAAATTAGAATGACCAGCAGAATTCCAATGAATGACCGATCAAGAAAGGTCAAAAGTTTTTTTTTGTTTATCCAGAATGTACATATTCTTTATTCTTTAATGAAACCAGCAAAATATTTACCTTCTAAAATTCAATGTTTTTGTTGATGTTGTTTGTGTTTATTGGAAAGTTTAATATTTTTTTTCAATTAAGTCTTATTTTCTATTTATTTTTTCGTATAAGAAAGGTTTTTTGTTGGTTGATAAACTTAACTTAACGACCAATCTATAAATGAACTTCCTGAGTGAGTGAATTTTTCCACTTGATTAAAGCCATTACTAATAAATACGCTAGCCATAATACCATATGAGCTATAAACAGGTTCATTGATATACGTATTTAATACAACTGATAATAAAACAGCACCTTGTAGAACACCCTTTCTTTCAAGGACAATTATCACTGTCTTTTTGGGTACGAAATGTTGGTCTGTTAATATTAATTTACATAAAGACATACCTAACAGATAGTGGTTTGTCTAGGAAAATTAAAAAGCACTGTGCTATGATATGGAAGTTGAAATTGATTTTGATGATCCAAATAATTATCGCTGACTCTATGGCGTGAAAATGGCGAATTTTGTCACAAAAGTTGAATGAAGAACGCAAAGTTAATTTTCATTTTAAAAATATTGTACGAGCAGCTGTAGATTTCTATTCAGATTCTAAAATTTATCTGAAATCGAGTTTTGTCAGATTGTTGGCTTAAGCGCGAGTTTTTTTTAC
>NW_008708585.1:108889-196796 GCF_000327385.1 Lottia gigantea | reverse complement strand
ATGTTGGCAGATTGTGGAGAGGCCAGTTATTTTTAGCATGGAAACAGAATAAAGTAGATCAATTGTAAGCTTATTGGAAGCAAACCGATCTAATCAATATAAGAGTTGTTATAGAATCGACATTGGGTTTTCTATTCCTGGTTATAATTCCAATAGAATTGATATTAAAGCGATTATGGAATATGGTGATAATAATGCTAATATTTTGTCAATATAATACTGACTTGATAGTTATTGCCCTCATTAAATATCACTTAGGTTAAAAATAGTCTTAAAGTAGGATGAGCCCCATTTTTTTGTGAAAATTAGCTAAAAAAAAACAAGGAAGTCAATCATAAAGAATTTCTGGAATTCCATTTCAATGCTTGTATTTAGCCAAAACTAAATATGTTAAAAAATAATGGTTCCTCATTTTTGAAAGTAGATTTGGGTCTTGATTAGTAAATAGTCTTAAGACATACTAAATCTGCACTTGTTTTAATATACCTCAAACTAGAAATATCACTTTCTATTTCTATATCAGACAGGGTGTCAAGAAAGACCAGTTGTCATTTTAACTTTAACCTGGATAATTCTGAACACCCACGTATTTGAAGTCTAAAAATTTTGACCTTGCGCTGTGAACAGTATTACTGATTATTACTGATTAACTGAAGTCCCTTTAAATACAATGAAAACATGCTTTCATAATCCAATGAAAAAGGATGTAATAAATTTTTTCCTCTTAAAATTGAATAGCTGTGGTGTATTTTTTTGACATTAATGTTTTAGATTTTCATACTTTAAATATATGGCACTATGTTTACATTAGATATGACACATTAGACCTGACATTTATCACTGTTAATGTATACATTAAAAATCTGAATGTTCATAAAACTACAATTCAATTTACATGACTTTGCATTACAAGCAGTTTCTAGTTCTATAAGAAATTCCTGTTAAAAGAACATGACCAACAATATTTTGTAGGTTAGAAAATCAATGAAGTAATGCTCAGACCTACATCAAAAGAATATTGAAAATCCCAGTCAGGGTTGCAAACAGGGGTTTCAAAAAGGTGAATATGCCCTGCTTTGGTAGCAAGACCTGCAACAGTGCTTATTTTGACTTAAGAGTCAAGCTTTAAAAAAGGTATTAGGCTGGCCATGGTAGACCTAAATATTTTATGTTTATCAGGGACATTGATAAAATCAATTTGCAACTTTCCAATTTCCAATCAGATGTCTGTTATCTTATCAATGTCTCCAGTACGCAAAATAAATTTATAAAACCTCTTTACAATCCCTTTCAGAAAATCAAGTTACATGAACACTTAACCTAAATTTGTAATTTGTAAAATTGAACCTTTTAATCACTATTATTAAAGCAGTTAAAAATATTAAGAATTATGCATTATGATTCAAAATGGTTTCTGTAATTAATAGCCCACCAAGCAATAAATCTTTAATTGGAATAAATTAATAATAGATAGATCAGTGAGTGCAATTCCCATTTCAGGTATAATTTAATTACTCTTATATACGTTTCTAATTCCAGTCTTGAGATAAATAGTTAATGTTCAATACAAAGCAACAACACTGTGGATTTACCAATATTTCTGATTGAATTCTGACGGCAAATGGAAAACAAATTGCGGTACTTCTCTGTTTCTGATTCAGCAACAGAGTAACGCAATACAGTGCATAATGAGGAAAACAACTATGAGACACTTGTTTCATGTTAGCCCCTTTGATCTGCATTTATAACAGACATAAGGAAACTGGGTTGAAAATTACCAAAATATCATCTCAAAATTCTTAAAGGATGCAAGGATCAAGGATGGGATGTTATGATAACACATCACAGGAAGCAAAAAAAATCAGGTTACTTACCTTGAAGGAAATCTTGCAGCATCGCATCTAACTTATAGTCTTCATCCACAAATAATGGACGATGGTCATAGAATTGACACACAGTTTTTAAAGCAGTATTATCATCAGGATCAATGAGAGCTAACTCTTTAGTATTTAATAGATTCACAATATGACTTTTTTCCCCATCGAATACAGGGATACGAGTGTAGCCATGTTTTAAAATTTCAGACATGGTTTCAAAATCCAATGTCGTATTAATATCTAACATGTAAACATCGTCAATTTTAGTCATAACATCTGTCACGACTTTGTTTGCAAGTTGAAGAGCTCCTGCAATGATGTTGGCCTCATCATTTTGAAGAACTTTATTATCAGCAGTCATACGAATCAATTCTTGTAACTTTTCCTTGTCATAAACTTGACCAATCTCTTCACCTAAAACTTTGTCTAATATCAAACTTATTGGAAATGATAAAGGAAAAGTAACAATCATAAAAAATTTGGTCAGATAAACTGTTCTTGCTCCAATAGCCAAGCCATGTCTTGAACAAATGGCTTGTGGAATAATTTCACCAAATATAACAATACCCATAGTTGACATAATAACAGCTAACAAACCATTTGATAAATCATCAAGTAAAATAGTTAATGTATTGTTCACAAGAACATTTCCAAGTAGCAATGTACATAATAAAAAATTTCCACGACTTCTCAAAGGTTCAATGATTTTTGCATATTTCTTTTCACTGGCAGATCCACATTTTTCAATAATTTGTAATTCGGTCTTGTCTAATGCCATAAGGCCTAAATTTAAGCCACTAAATAGACCAGACAACAGTAACAAAATTATCAGAAGAGTAATCTGAATTCCCATTGGCAATAGGAAGGTTTTAATAGGCTTAGCTTCCACACTAAATCGAATCCAGGGACTGCTGCTACCCTGGTGTAGCCATGTAGTCCGTGTTTCATTATTATTCTCATTGGAACTTAATATCTCTTTTACACAAACATATCGATAATCTTCATCAATGAACGGTAAATTCAAAACAAATAATCCATTATCATCCCCTAATAATTCTACTATATTGATCTCTTGATCCCCTTCGCCTAAAATACACTCATCTCCACGGTTGCCCTCATTCTTGGTTATAGCCACTGAACTTATATTGACAACACCGTTTCCAATAAAGCGAATCTTATGCTCTTGTTGTTCCATTAATTTTACCGACCCCGTCGAATCAACACTCACTCCTTCACCCGCAACAAGTAGAACTTTTATAGAAACGACATCTTCGCGATTCCCAGAAGCTGTCACGGTTTTCAAGAGCATAATTAACAGAGCAATTATTTTAACACTATTTCTGACTGCCATGTTTTGGCACTGCTACCGGAAATGACTAGTCCGCCCCCTTCGTAAACAAAAAGGGGAGATTACTCCTCCACTGTTATTTTTATAGTGGTCCGTTGCAGATAAATTAATATTATTGACTGGTAATAGTAATACATCACAGTCACAGTCAAGCTTTGATTTACACACAACTGACACAACACATCGCTTAGCATGTAGCTATGTTAAGATCGAGTCAGATTTAATTTATACAGTAGGCTATCACCCGAGGCAAATAGCTGAAGGGTTAAATTTAAAAAGAATACACTCACTGTATAGTCGAGTTATTTTAATCCTTATTAATTATGTCAAATTTGAACAAAAAGTGATTCTTATTTCTGTCAAATTTAAGGTTTCGAATTAAAAACCTGTATAAGTTATAGAGGCCTCTACATTATGATTACTTGATAACTTGAAATAGTGTGACAGCACAGGCAAACTCTACATTGGATACCACAGTAAGCCTACATTAAACAATATAATAGCAAAGGCCGTAGGTAGAGGGCGGTCAAGAGAGGGGGGGGGGGGGGTGTTAAAGATTTATAGATACATAGATATTTATTGTATTGTTCGCCCTTTTTGGGCAGCATTCATCATGATACAAGATAATAAACAATAATAAGTGATGTATGTCTTGAAAGACTTGTTAAGGCGACATAGTTGCGCACCCCTTAAAAAATTTTGCTACGCTACGGTCCTAAATATGGCTGATCTATATAGTCATCTAGATATTTCTCTATTTAAGCTTTGAAAAAGAAATATTACCGAAATTAGTGTCTTCATATTAATTTACACACGTCATTAAATCAGAAACACCGTAGTGTTTGCACAACTGATATCGTGATAAAGTCAGTAAGGGGATAGTCTTTAAAATATTTGGTATATAAACTGATAGAGCCTTTTTTCTGTTATCTACATTACCTTTCATCCGATTTCCCTACAATTCAACAAAAACTTTGGATGTTTAGACTATTGTTTGATTCAGGTATATGATGGATATATAAGAATGAATTGGGCATTCGTGAAATATATTAAATTTGATGCTTCGACATATATACTTTAAGCTATTGGTGATTTTAACAAAAGCCATAATCGACATATTGTGTTATAACTTTGTAGTCCTGTTCATAGGCTATATAGAGTTGTTTCCCTTCAGTCAGAAGAATTTACATGTCGTCTCTTTCAACTATTACATTATTAATTGATTTGAGGAATTGTTTTAAACGACGATGCCTTTTAAATGTACTTTTACTTAAACAGAGGTTTCAAAGTTACAGTATTGATACAAAGTAAAGGAAAAATTGTTTTACTATGTACATTTTCCATATTTGATGCAGGAAGTTTTATGGTAGATAATGACCTTTATGTCATATACTTGAATATTTGAATATTTGAAGCGAGGGGATACTTTTTGGTATTCTGTGCAGATATTTTTTATCATATTAATCTAATTTTGTTCAAAGACTTGAACTCCAGTCTAGAAAAAGATCTGAATTTGTTTAATTTTATGAAACAATATTATTGCATCCTCATAACGGGTTTAACAAATCCGCGAAGTAAGAATGGATCTGCGAAGTACAATTGCGCGAAGTCACAATATATCCGCGAAGTAAAATAATATATCCAATAATAACCACAAAATTTACTTCGCGGAACAAATTTGAATCCGCGAAGTAATGACATATCTGCGAAGTAATATTTAACCGCGAAGTAAATTTCTTAGTAGATGATTGGATGATAGTTGATGACGTAGAAAGTTAACTGGTATATAAGAAAATTACATCTCTCACTATTCAATACAAAAATTGTTATTAACTGATAGATAGATACTAAAACAATCAAGAATACAAAATGTTACCTCCAGGTGGTTTAATGGAAATTGTTTTCTCCTTCGATACAACTGGTTCCATGGCTAGTTGTTTGAATGAAGTGAGGGGCCATATTCAGAACATGGTAGAGCGTCTGCAAGCAGATATTTCAGGAATCAGAATGGCAGTATTTGCCCATGGTGATTACTGTGATAAATCTAACTATATCACCAAATTTATAGATTTTACCACTGATGTTAAGAAATTAACTGATTTTGTGAAGACAACGGGAAGTACTGGTGGTGGTGATACTGATGAGTGTTATGAATTGGTATTAAGACAAGTGAGAGAAGAATTATCTTGGACTCCTGGTTCGAGAAGATCTCTAGTATTAATTGGTGATGCCCCTCCACACGAACCTACCTATCCTCTGAATAAACTGAAAATAGACTGGAGAGAGGAGGCTGATTTGCTTGGAGAAATGGTAAGATTCTACTCTAAATTTTTTGAAGAAATTAAAATTCAGATTTCATTTAAGAAAAGATCTCGTCTATTTTTCATTAAACTTTGACACAAAAATAATAAATGAATCGAGTCTAAATTTATGAAATTTCTTTTTTCCAGGGTGTTAAAATTTATGCAACCCAGTGTCAAGGCTGTCCAACTGCTGCTAAATTTTACAAAGCAATTGCAGAAAAGACTAACGGACACCATTTAAAACTACAAGAATTCTCTAACGTCTTTGATTTCCTGATGGCGGTTGCTTATCGGGAACATGGTGATGATTTGTTTCAAGTTTATGAAAAAGAAGTAAGAGGGCGGTGTGAAACGTCTACTGGACTAAATAAAGATTTAAATGATTTGTTTACGACATTGAGAAATGGTGACGTTGTAACAACAGTTGATGTTGATACGCCAACAACTACAACAACATTAAAAACAGCTAAAAAGAGAAAAGCTGACAGTACAACGACAACACCTGCTAAAAAAGCTAAAACGACCAAAACCACTTCTTTGATTAAAATTGGCAAACCTACTTTAAAGAAGGTTTCACCGACAAGCAAGCGAATTGTCAAGAGAGCAAAGGTAATTACAAAATTTACTTTGAAAGATGAGAATTTAAATCATACCATTCTATATCACACTCTTCGATAATATTCGAAAGAATTCTTGCAATTTTTGACCCACAAGATTATTTACCATTTGCTTTTATTTTATCTTTTTAGAAAACAACCAACCCCAAATATCCACTGCTCAGAAGAGAAATGGTTCCTGAAAATAATTTTTATCTGAATGATAGGAACTGGTCTCCATGGCAGAAAATTGTAGCCAAAGATGTTCCAGTGTCAGATGGAACTCAGTGGCAGAATACTGGAATTTATCACAGAAAGAAGGAAATATTCCATAATAATCCTGATGTTCCGTCTATCTACGAATTTGCTGTACAAACCAAACCAAAAGCTAGACG
Source organism: Lottia gigantea (assembly GCF_000327385.1). Taxonomy (NCBI): domain Eukaryota; kingdom Metazoa; phylum Mollusca; class Gastropoda; family Lottiidae; genus Lottia; species Lottia gigantea. The sequence continues at coordinate 190,277 of NW_008708585.1, read as the reverse complement.
TTATGTAGTGTATCACAAAATGGCCCATCGTGTTTCTGGAAAATGGGCTCAACGTTTATTTGGAGCAAGAAACATTCGTGAACAAGTTGGTAAAATAGCACATCGTGGTTATTCCTTATTTATTAGGAGATTACCAATCTCGTCAGATTCCATGAAAAGAGACACAATCAGTGCTTTAAGACGATATGATTATTCCTGGAACAGAATCAGGAATCAAAGAATCTATCAAAGAAGAGTTGAAATTTGTTCACAAACTATTTCTGATTGATCTGGGTAAAATATATTGTGATAATGAACTGTGATAGGACACAATTCTCATAAAAGACATTTTGCAGAAGAGTAGGACGTAAAACTCCATTCATTTCATTTCATTTCATAGAAGACATTTAAATATGAAATATCCGTTATGTCTGTAGTACATGGACAATATTGTACACAGAATCTCCAATTATATGTTATGTTGTACAGTGTTATTTATGTTAAATGTGTTTTTCACGTAATGATTATGTTTTTTGTTAATTAAAAAAGACAAAACTTACACATCGTTTGAATTGTCCGAAATCACTGTCCAGTTCTCTAATCAAGGCATGAAAGATTCCCCTTTCTTTCTTTCTTCAAGAGAACACCCATACACAAATAACAACAATCCAACTCACATCAAACTGAATGACTGCAAAAATGAATTAAAAAATTGGGAATAACTGTAGCCTACATGCAGAGAGTTTTACTCTACCGCAAATCTACGACTTGCTAAGCACTCGTTACTTGATTGTAGTCCGACCTTTATCTGGAGTTACTTCCCTTATATCAAGCATGTGTCAGGATCAACTTTGTTTCCAATATACACAAGATCTACTCTTTCTTAATTTTTGATTATCCAAAACATTTTTTAAAATGGAAAAATACGAATATATACGAATACCTTATCTAAGTATAAGGTACGTTATTTGAATTTTTTATTTAGGCCTACTAACTATCTTTTATGGCAAATTATAATGTAGGGCCTACTCTCTACGATTTTCCATTTTAACATAATATAATAAGTCATAAAGTATGCACACTGCTTTATTAGGCTTAGGCTACTATTAATGCCTAAACCTATGCCAGCGCCTTCTGTTGAATAGTAACTTGTTACTTTTCATCCACCATAAACTCTATCTTCCTTGATGTTTGTACCTGATTTATCTATCGCATAACATGATAGGTTGAAAGTTCTATGATGACATTGTCTTGTGTTGTGCTTTTCTGACAATGTTGCAAAAATCAGTCTATATAGGCGTACGTAAAATATAGATATTATTTATTGAGCAAAAACAAACAAAAACAATGACCACAGATTTTAAGAGAAAGCCTATAATAAAACTTTACAGGTATTACATTTAATGCTTGATCTTTCTGAAAAGATGCATTTTGTTAACTTGTTTCCCCATTTCCTTTTTTTGGATTTTACAACCAGTTATCTCCCTTAATCTTGCAGTAATTATTGTGTACAGTTGTAGCCTACCCGAAGGTCGAAATATCCAGCGTGACAATCAAATAATAAATTGCCTCTGTGATATTATGAGTAATGAGTAATGTTCTTATCCATGGATGAAGCAATCGCATTTTTATGGAAATGTGGACGTAGGCTTATATTGCCGTCGCCATTGTCCGTCGGTCCGCCCGTCCATCCACATTTCTTGTAGGCGCGATAGAGACTACAGTTTTTATCCGATCTTGATGAAACTTGGTATGCATGTATATATTGATGAGATCTCGGCCAAGTTAGAAATTCGTAATAATCGGATGAATGGTTCCGGAGTTATTGCCCTTGACTTAGAAAAAACACGTAAAATTTGCCTTGTAGGCGCGATAGAAACTACAGTTTTTATCCGATCTTCATGAAACTTGGTATGCATGTATGTATTGGTGAGATCTCAGTCAAGTTCGAAATTGATAATAATCGGATGAATGGTTCCGGAGTTATTTCCCTTGACTTAGTAAAAACGCGTCAAATTTTGATTGAAGGCACGACAGAGACTACAATTTTTATCCAATCTTGATGAAACTAGTAATGTATATATTAATGAGATATCGGTTAAGTTAAGATTGGTAATAATTGGATGAACCGTTTCAGAGTTATTGCCCTTGTGTGTACAGCGATGAGACATTGTTCATGTTTGAATTTTATCATTTTGATATAAATTTGATAATTTTATGAACTGTTTCCGGTTTTTGCCTTGACTTATAGGCCTAGGTGATTTTAAGGTTATTTGAAAATTCCTTATTAAGCCACTAAATATTTTGTTGTAATTTCTGACAGCTGGTAGTGGGCGTATGTAACTTTGCCTGGCAAGCTATCATTGAATTATTTGTTTACTTTGTAAATCTCTCCAGAAATTAGTAATGTATTAACAAATTGATGAATTCTAATGTTCAAGACTAGCTTAGGTGCGGAACACTGATGCTGGTAAGATCATCTTAAGATCACCAATTTCCCCGAAAAAAACGATTTTCATTAATAAATCTATTTATAGTAACATATGTAGTTTTCATGTCAATAGATAAAAGAACAATAGATATAGGAAATACCCGTAGGTTATAAATAATATATTGAAAACGAGGCTTTTCAATTACGCGCGGTTTATTCAATCACAGACGATATTATACAGATGCAGTTATAACTCAAGTTAAAGGTATTTGACATATTTATTTTATATGATTATAACTTTTAATGAGATACAAATGTTAGGATCGTGTTTTCTCAGCAGATTTATAAACTTAATATTTTGACATTGACGGTTAGACTTCATATTGTAACCATTAGGCTATAACATATGGACAAGATCAAAATAAGTAAGTGAAAAACATAATATTAAGGTCATTAATAAAAGACCAGCATTGTAAATAAGATGTCAAGTACATTTTGTGTTGGAAATTTCACTTATTTACGTAGAACATCATGTTATTATTCGATAAAGAATAAAATTTGAATAGGTATTAATATATAAGTTATTTGAAATCGAAATAACCATTTGCATTCGATAACTGACTTTTGAATTCAAATTTGATTCAAATAATGCATGGATTGGTGTTTATTATCAACGAGGTCCTCTAACCTCTTGTTAGACTCGTCAATCGTGTTTTATTATGGAGGGACATACACGTCAAAATTCAGTTGTTCATTTTAACTTTTCAGTGTTCTCACTGTAAATTAGGTAGTGAGCGTTGACCATAAATTATTGTTATCGGTATTAATGTAGGGCACGAGCTATAGGATTCGCCTATGTATATTACAAGTGCAATCTCAAATTATGTTTACTTAGAAAATCAGCGTCATAATTTCAAACAAATAGCGGTAATCTGAAACAATTCAAATATATGGCGGTTAGATTAATGTAAAAAATATATGAATTCGTGGAAAAGTACTGGATTATTGCCGATTTTCATTGAAATACACCTTGAATCAGTGAAGCATGTAAGTTTACATTAATATTTTTGTCACTCTTCTTCATTTTCACGTATTCTATTCAAAGTTGACTCTAATCGTACATTCAGCTCTATACTTTAATAATTTTCATCATTGAAGCTCTTGTAAGTCATGAAGTGCACCATTCTTTAAAAAAAAAAACAACGTATATCGTATGTGAATGTTACTGAGTGTGATGTTATCCAAGGATAGCTATTTTGCCCTTGCCTCTTTATTAGAGCAATCATTAACAATCTAAACAAAGAATAGGGTACCAAAATCATTTTTCATCCCGACGATCCAAATTTCATTCAATTCTAATAATTAATTTTGACAAAAACAAGAAAATGCATGCTATCTGTTTGGTAAACGAAAAATATTTCGATCCTATTTAAAAAAAAAACCAGACGGCTTTAAGATGTCTTCTTCAACATTCTGGTCAAGAATAAGATGCTTAATTCCCAGATTATACCAATTACTATGTAATGCATTAGTATTGTAAAACATAACCAAAGAATGAAGGCCGTTTTATCATGGGAAGTAAACAGCTTGCGGGTTCAATTTATATTGCTGATAAAATTTACGTGTTTGCAAGAAGTGCACAGAATTTTAAATTCAACATTTAAAATCCTATTATTTAGACCGGTATTTGGTGTGTCATATGGCGCGTGTCCCCATATATCCCCTGTTGACCTAATTCTCTACCCATTGTTACGAGGGGGGAAACAAAAGAACATAGAAGCAACGTTATTATGTTTTAGTCACAACAATCTAACCAGCAGTATACGAAACTATAAATGGCGTCTACAATAATAAGAAGGCCCTTGAAAATCTTATCAGCATGTTACCACAAATAGAGTCTCTTGGGGGTACAGCAGAAGTTGACATCATCCGGCCTCCTAGTATTTTTATCTTCATCAATTTCCGTGTCATTAAAGTAGTGTTTACTATGACTAATGCTTTGAAGTTTGGTAGGTTCAGTTTAGCTGTTATACGTGGTAAATATAAGACAATTCTTTCTTTTTAGTTTTGTGTAAAAGTTTTCAAGCTGTTTATTGTCTGTCTCAGAAACGGGAAATTTTTAGCTGAGCTAATCAGAAATAGTGTTCACAGTCTGCCATCAAAATTTGAACCTTCAAATCCACATGTGTACAGAACAATCCGCATTTGAAAGTTAAAATGGCGACTCGTCTTTTCATGTTACTACGCCATACATGTATATGGTAAAGGAATAAATTGAAAAATATAGTGAAATACGTGTATCCAGTTTGGTGTAAATTTGAAGAAATATGCCAATTTCGTGCAGTTCTAGTAGTTTTGAATATTTACTTATATTCAAGACCCAAATCAACTCCCGAAAATGGCGAACCATGGCACTAAACAGAATTCAACTTATCTATACCTTAAAGATGGGTTCCCTTATTTTCAATTATGAAAATGCTAATACTTATACGAATAGAAAGTAGACGTGTTCTAATGACTTGGAAAAATACCAGTTTGTCTCACATAATTAATTTATAATTAGCTAAATTAGAATGACCAGCAGAATTCCAATGAATGACCGATCAAGAAAGGTCAAAAGTTTTTTTTTGTTTATCCAGAATGTACATATTCTTTATTCTTTAATGAAACCAGCAAAATATTTACCTTCTAAAATTCAATGTTTTTGTTGATGTTGTTTGTGTTTATTGGAAAGTTTAATATTTTTTTTCAATTAAGTCTTATTTTCTATTTATTTTTTCGTATAAGAAAGGTTTTTTGTTGGTTGATAAACTTAACTTAACGACCAATCTATAAATGAACTTCCTGAGTGAGTGAATTTTTCCACTTGATTAAAGCCATTACTAATAAATACGCTAGCCATAATACCATATGAGCTATAAACAGGTTCATTGATATACGTATTTAATACAACTGATAATAAAACAGCACCTTGTAGAACACCCTTTCTTTCAAGGACAATTATCACTGTCTTTTTGGGTACGAAATGTTGGTCTGTTAATATTAATTTACATAAAGACATACCTAACAGATAGTGGTTTGTCTAGGAAAATTAAAAAGCACTGTGCTATGATATGGAAGTTGAAATTGATTTTGATGATCCAAATAATTATCGCTGACTCTATGGCGTGAAAATGGCGAATTTTGTCACAAAAGTTGAATGAAGAACGCAAAGTTAATTTTCATTTTAAAAATATTGTACGAGCAGCTGTAGATTTCTATTCAGATTCTAAAATTTATCTGAAATCGAGTTTTGTCAGATTGTTGGCTTAAGCCGAGTTTTTTTTACATTGGTAGCGTTAGTCGAGTTTTGTTACATTGGTAGCGTTAGTCGAGTTTTGTTACATTGGTAGCGTTAGTCGAGTTTTGTTTCATTGGTAGCATTAGTCGAGTTTGTTACATTGGTAGCATTAGTCGAGTTTGTTACATTGGTAGCATTAGTCGAGTTTGTTACATTGGTAGCATTAGTCGAGTTTGTTACATTGGTAGCATTAGTCGAGTTTGTTACATTGGTAGCATTAGTCGAGTTTGTTACATTGGTAGCATTAGTCGAGTTTGTTACATTAGTAGCATTAGTCGAGTTTGTTACATTGGTAGCATTAGTCGAGTTTTGTTACATTGGTAGCATTAGTCGAGTTTTGTTACATTGGTAGCATTAGTCGAGTTTGTTACATTGGTAGCATTAGTCGAGTTTGTTACATTGGTAGCATTAGTCGAGTTTTGTTACATTGGTAGAATTAGTCGAGTTTGTTACATTGGTAACATTAGTCGAGTTTGTTACATTGGTAGCATTAGTCGAGTTTGTTACATTGGTAGCATTAGTCGAGTTTTGTTACATTGGTAGCATTAGTCGAGTTTTGTTACATTGGTAGCATTAGTCGAGTTTGTTACATTGGTAGCTGAAATTGAGTCTCAATGAAGATTGGTAGATGAAATCGTGTTCTCTCAGATTGGAAGCTGAAATTGAGTTCTGTCAGATTGGAAGATGAAATCGAGTTCTGTCAGATTGGTAGATGAAATCGAGTTTTGTCAGATTGGAAGCAGAAATTGAGTTCTGTCAGATTGGAAGATGAAATCGAGTTCTGTCAGATTGGTAGCTGAAATTGTCAGATTTGTAGCTGGAATTATAATTGTCAATAGAGTGTTTGTCCATTTGGATTAGTGCTTTTATAGAGTGTTTGTCCATTTGGATTAGTGCTTTTATGGAGTGTTTGTCAATTTAGAATAGTGCTTTAATAGAGTGTTTGTCAATTTGGAATAGTGCTTTAATAGAGTGTGTGTCGATTTGGGTTAGTGCTTTAATAGAGCGTTTGTCAATTTGAAATAGTGCTTTAATAGTGTGGTTGTCAATTTGGGTTAGTGTTTTAATAGAGTGTTTGTCCATTTTGATTAGTGCTTTAATAGAGTGTTTGTTAATTTGGAATAGTGCTTTAATAGAGTGTTTGTCAATTTGGAATAGTGCTTTAATAGAGTGTTTGTCAATTTGGAATAGTGTCTTTAATAGAGTGTTTGTCAATTTGGAATAGTGCTTTAATAGAGTGTTTGTCAATTTGGAATAGTGCTTTAATAGAGTGTTTGTCCATTTCGATTAGTGCTTTAATAGAGTGTTTGTCCATTTCGATTAGTGCTTTAATAGAGTGTTTGTCAATTTGGGTTAGTGCTTTAATAGAGTGTTTGTCAATTTGGATTAGTGCTTTAATAGAGTGTTTGTTAATTTGGAATAGTGCTTTAATAGAGTGTTTGTCAATTTGGGTTAGTGCTTTAATAGAGTGTTTGTCAATTTGGAATAGTGCTTTAATAGAGTGTTTGTCAATTTGGAATAGTGCTTTAATAGAGTGTTTGTCAATTTGGATTATTGCTTTAATAGAGTGTTTGTCAATTTGGGTTAGTGCTTTAATAGAGTGTTTGTCAATTTGGAATAGTGCTTTAATAGAGCGTTTGTCAATTTGGAATAGTGCTTTAATAGAGTGTTTGTCAATTTGGGTTAGTGCTTTAATAGAGTGTTTGTCAATTTGGAATAGTGCTTTAATAGAGTGTTTGTCAATTTGGATTAGTGCTTTAATAGAGTGTTTGTCAATTTGGATTAGTGCTTTAATAGAGTGTTTGTCAATTTGGAATAGTGCTTTAATAGAGTGTTTGTCAATTTGGGATAGTGCTTTAATAGAGTGTTTGTCAATTTGGATTAGTGCTTTAATAGAGTGTTTGTCAATTTGGATTAGTGCTTTAATAGAGTGTTTGTCAATTTGGAATAGTGCTTTAATAGAGTGTTTGGCTACTGAAAAAGTCGGGTAAACTATCCCTTTCACCTATATTTCACATTTCTTCCATACACAGTATATAATGTGCAGCTTTATAGTGAAACAGTTTACCACGTTGTGTCTAGGCATTGAATTTGCTTTTAAAAAATGATTAATGTCAAACTCCCGGACTAAAACCTTTGACAAATGAGTCGCAAAAACCATTCTTAACGAATTAATCTTTTACGTGCCAGGCACCTACCTAACCCTGCCTATTATCCTGGTTGCCCTAAGTACAAAAATATTGTATTGTGGTTCATAATAGCAGGAATACAAAGCAGTTCATTTGTATGGAACAAATTACCTCAATAAAACCTATCCTTTGATATGTATTGTATGAAACTTCTATGTTATATATCATTGCATTATGGATTTATTCATACATATTGGACCTATATTCTATTCTCCTACAATTTGACAAAATAGATAATAATTAGATATTAATATATATAATAACTGAATGGTTAATAAGGATTTTTTTCAATTCCACTCAGAAATCGGCTTTACGAGGTACATTAAGGTACAGTTTTTTCTTATTTATTTTAACATTTACATTGAGTGTAATGACTATTTATGTAATGATTATGTCTTCCGTGGGAATCGTTTTTAAAAAATTGCAATGGAAAGTGCCTTGTATCGATTAGCTGTATTTGTCCTGTGTATAACTGATGCTACATCAGGGGTCTGTATTTGGTTACTTTGGAAGACTTGTTTGACCATCTCCAAGAACACTTTGGGAATAATTGTTGCCAATACTCTGTTACTTACACTGAGACATATACAGTGTACAATGTAACGTATTTTCTGGTTAATACATGTCGCAAATTATCCAGTCGATACATGTATTGTATATTTTCTCGTCGGTACATGTTTTAATTATTTTTCTGATCGGTGGTTGAGAGTGGTCACGTATATTTTCTGGTTGGTTCATGCACTTCACATGTTATCCGATATAATATGTCGATATAATTAATATATCATGTATTTTTTCTGACCGATACTATCCTTATTTGGTTACACCACCTCTCTCATATTATTCCTGGTTGATAAAAAATTGTCTATTTTCTGGTTGTTACAAGTAACACATGTTTGTGGTTGATACTTGCCAGATATATATTTTCTGGTTGATACAAGTAGCACATGTTTGTGGTTGATACTTGTCAGATATATATTTTCTGGTTGTTACAAGTAACATATGTTTGTGGTTGATACTTGCCAGATATATATTTTCTGGTTGATACAAGTAACACATGTTTGTGGGTGATACTTGTCAGATATATATTTTCTGGTTGTTACAAGTAACACATGTTTGTGGTTGATACTTGTCAGATATATATTTTCTGGTTGTTACAAGTAACACATGTTTGTGGGTGATACTTGTCAGATATATATTTTCTGGTTGTTACAAGTAACACATGTTTGTGGTTGATACTTGTCAGATATATATTTTCCACATATTTGTGGAATTTAAGGTTGTAATATTGCGGTTAAGCAATGTTACGAAAGCATAGGCACAGGCATGTAGGCGTAACCTCTAGTGATAGAGCAATGTTTGTGAAGTTAGTTTAAAAGAATGATATAGAATATTTGAAATGCAAATCCATTATCTTCCGAATCTGAAATATATAAGAAGAATACTGGTTCCAACAGGAACATTAATAACCATGGAAATCATAATAAACATTTTCACTGGTGAAACTGGGGAATTGTCATATATTAAATGAAAAGGAAAATGCGTATTTCATATAAAGAATATATATAATTTATTAAGTGAAAATAGTATACATGTATGATATTTTTGCGAGGAAACTCTTCAATTGCAAGTTATCATAAATAAGAAATATTAATTAAAGGAAATGTACTAAACATATGGAAGGGGGATGGGGGGTAATCTACCTCGGACTAAGATATCATTTAGATTTTTATTACGGGTATAGGCGATAACTAAATCATTTGTAAAGACTGTTGGAAATTTTTCCTGCAATTCTTTGTAAAGACGGATAATTATTCGGGGAACTTGACCAGCTGTGTTGTTGTATTGAATAACAAAAGGTATAATTTGGAAATCAACTTGGATGTTCATTCCTAAAGGATGCATGGTTTGTAATTTGTTTATCCAAAAGTTTTCGCGAATGAGTCGAATTTTCTTTGTATCAATGCCAGGTTGTTCGTATATCTGTTCAATGGGAATAATTTTCAGGTCTGTTAATTGGTCATCGGGTTGATTGAAGTGTTTTGAAACGGTTTTGTTAATTTTTTTTAAGTTGATGTCAGACTTATGATGGTTCAAACGGACCCTTAACGAATTTTTTGTCTCCCCAACGTATTGTTCGTCACATTTTGTGCAAGAAATGAGATAAATAATATTTTTGCTGTTGCAGTTGAGTTTTTCATTTACTTGAAATATGGAATCTGTGCGTCTATTTCGGAAAGAATTTGTTTGTAAAATGAAGGGACAGGTTTGACAGCGAGGGTTGTTACAAGGATAAACTGAAGAATTTGGTATTGGTAAAAGAATCGAATTATTTTTAGCAGAGATTTCAGCAACTGTTGAGCTTTTAATACCTCTCAAGAACCTTCTAGAATATCCACGTTCGCGCAATTTTTGGAAAACAATTGAACAAGCCTCCTCGAAGTCCTTCTTGCGCGTACAAATTCGGTGAAATCACAAGATCTGCGACTTCATAATGCCAGAAAAGGTATCTTTAGGATGAAAAGATGATTTGAATAAAAGTTGGTGAGTATCAGTGGGCTTAAAAAAAACTTTAATATCTAATTGATTGGTTTCATGAAAATTGGTATCTTTAAAAACTGTGGTGTCTAGAAAATCAATCTGTTTGTCGCTAATATTAGAAGTTAATTTTACAGAAGGGTGGTGGCTATTGAGAATATCAAAATATTCCCAAAATTCATCTATTGTATGAGTCCAAATTAAGAAAATATCATCAAGAAATCTTACATAAAAAATTGGTAGTTTGTGAGTGAAACTTCTCTTTCCCATTCTGCCATGAAAATGTTTGCATAAGAGGGCGCAAAGCGTTTTCCCATGGCAGTTCCTGAAGCCTGAAGATAAATATTTTCATTGAAAGTAAAGTCATTACGTTTGAAACAAATTTCCAAAAGTTCAAAAATTTCTTTATCTGGTCTATCAGGATCGGGCTTTCGCTCGAATGCCTGCTTTACAGCGCGCAATCCAGAATCATTGTCAATTTTAGTATACATGCTTTGAACGTCTAAAGAGACTAAAAGGGCATTTTCTGGGATCACGAGTTTCTTTACCTTTTCCACAAAGTCGTTGGTGTCTTTGATATAGGCAGGATGTTTTGAGGCAAGAGGCAGTAAAAAGTGATCAATGTATTCTGATACCCTGTACGATTCGCTTCCACAATCGGAAATAATTGGGCAACCTTTTGGATACTTGTCAGATATATATTTTCTGGTTGATACAAGTAACACATGTTTGCGGTTGATACTTGTCAGATATATATTTTCTGGTTGATACAAGTAACACATGTCTGTGGTTGTAAAACATATATTTTCTGGTTGATACAAGTACATGCATATATTTTCTGGTTGATACAAGTAACACGTCTGTGGTTGTAAAACATATATTTTCTGGTTAATACAGTCCTACATTCATCTGATTGATACATAATTATATTACATCTCATAAATCATCTGTTTGATCATTATAGTCTTAAATTTTTACTCACATTTCTAGAACAAGAAAAAATAAGTCACGTAGAGATTGTAGAGAACTGTCCGATGATTGACTATTATTTGATTATCTTTAAGTTATCAATTGACGTAAAAAGTAAATTTACAAACAAAGCATTGTTAACGTCAATAGAAAAAGGGCAAATTAATGACCTTAAAGAAATCCGTACGTAGATTCTTTGAAATACGTACTTTTATCGAATGAGGTTTGTCTAATCACTTAATTGTAGCCCAACTAACAATATACAATCAAATACAAGGAAACAACGTTTAATATAATGCCATATTTGGATCTCCGTTTCAGATGTGACTTATAACTAGGCTACACAAATCTAAACGCACAAATTTACGATTTTATTAAAACAAAAATAAAAACGTCGTCGACCCAACATACTTCTTAATTGTTAAAATTTTACCTGACAACATCATTTGTTAAAAAAAAAAATCAGCAGTGTGGTGGATGTATTTATTTTGTTATGATTCTCAGAAAGAGAGAGGTATTGAGCACTATGAACATTTTAAATATTGACAAGATAAATAACAATGTTTTAAAATTCATGGGAATATATTTTTCTTCCTAACTAATGATATGTCGAGCGAATAAAGGAAAAATGTTAGGAAAATTCCATATGAATTCTATTATTAGGACTGACCTGATGTGATAAATAGGATTATGATTTTTATTGGTATTTCCAAATTTTTCTAATGAGATTTACTCTCCTTTGTTAGAAAACGGGAAAATTTTTCTCAAGGTTAATTTTTTTTACTACTATATTTTAATAGCTGACATCAACATCCCGTGGTTTCCTTCCGATACATATAAGGAAATATTAATTGCATATACTGGAAGTCACACGGTTGGTAGATAATATATGCATTACCGCTTATCAATTTAAAAGACGACAGCCAAACATAGGCAAAGTATTGTGTTCTATCTAAAAAGCTACATGAAGCATGAAGAAAATCAACAAAACATGTTGGGGTGAATCAACGACGTTTATAAAAATTTTGAAACATGTACGTTAAACTTAGCAACTAGAATAAATTACGAACTGTTTCAATTATTCATCCAAATTAGCAAAGATATAACTATATATTTGTTCATATTGGTCGTGATGCGTCATATTATTTATATTTATTCAAGCATTAAAGTAATTTTAAAATATGTCAAGGTCCAAACCCTGTACCCAGGTTTACACATTTAGTTAGGGAATCCCCGTAAAAAAGTGTTTTTGCTATTTATAGAGATGATCAAAAATGATATAGAAACTTGCATTTTTAGGAAAACTTGCAGTGAAAATCCTGTAGATTAAAGCATATCTTTAGATATAAGCATTACATGTAATTTATATAATATACAATTCCGAACAAAACTGGCTTTACTCTCGATTGCCAAGGAATTTTCTAGATCTGAAAACTGAAAAACAAAAACTGTTATTATTGACAACTTCATTTCTTATTTCAGGTCAGACATCGAATGAGCTAATATAATCAAGTCTGCTTCCCGTTCAGACGTCAACCATGTTTTCCTTATCCAACACAACTCTGTCATCAGGACCAGACCAAGATGGCTGCCGCTATTGGACCAGTTTTGATCCAATGTCATGCTCAAAAGGCGATAGAAAGAAGGTGTTTGGAGGAATTCTTAATGGTAAAGGACCACGAAGAGGTGAAATTGTTCTCATCAAAATTTTCAAAAAAGCACTAGGAACGGAATTAATGTGCAGAAATGAGATGTGCAAAAATCAAAAAGCGCGCGAACTATCTCAGGAATTTAACAAACGTTATCACTTTCAACATATCGAATTCTCGTCGATTTTAAATGCAATAATCGATGACGTATCTTTATCCAACAGTCTTCTGAATTCTCATCGTAAGATTTTCAAAAGCGAATGGGTTTTGATGGAAGAAAATGTTGGGAAACATTTCGTCACCTTTATTGATAAACATGGTCACGTCTTCAAACACTGCCCTCCCATTCTTACAGCGTTTATGCACTGGACATATCACGTGACAAGTGGACAATTAGTGGTCTGTGGCCTAGAAGGTGAACAAGATGAAAGTATTTGCCGATTGAAAACACCAACAATTCATTCGATGAAAAAGAATTATGGCGAATGTGATTCTGGTGAGAAAGGAATCAAGAATGTTTTCAGAAGTCACATTTGTACCAATATTTGTCGAGATATGATCAAACCTATTAACCAAAATGATTCTCCGTCCAGAATATATCCTGATCTCCCCTTACAGCCAACTGCACCGTTCGAACCTTCAGCTTTAAGGTTCGAGTTGGAGCATGCGCATACGCAACTTCCGTCACCGACACAATATTTTGTTGCAACTTCGGATTTAATGATGTCACAGTTTAGCCATGGCAGCACTGATTTCAATGGTAATCGGGAATAATGAATAACCTTAACAAATCAAAAAGACATATCTAACCGCTTAGCTCTTTGTTGTGTAATAGACGTGGGTAAATTTTCCCAAAGACCATTACAGTTTTATAATGAATAAACAGCTCAAATTTTTAAGATTCGAATTCAAAAGAGAACCATATCGAAAATGTTTGTATTTATTCTTTCGGTTTTTCTGACTTAATTGTGTTCGATGTTATTCCATGAATCAAAATAAGAAAATTTTAATCGTAATTAAGATTTAAAAGAGATAACTTGTGGCGTTTTTTCGCAACTTCGAAAACAACCCCAACCTTTTGCTGCCGACAGATGTGTGTTCAACAACAGCATTTTAGCTTTATGTACCCGCTTTAAATGCATTTGCTTTTGTCAAAGCCATATCTATAATCTTCATGGTTATTAAACCAAATCAGTGTTTGAAATTTTATTGAGATATCCTGAATAATAGCTTCTTCATATCATTTAAAATAAGCAAACAGGTTTTACTATTTAATTATTATATCCTGTTTCTATTACGACCATTAAATCTATTGTTACTTCCAAATTGTGGATGCAAGACTAATTTTAGTTAATAATTCAACGATCTCTGATCGCAGATCTTGAAAATGCTTTTGTTTGTGAATTTTGTTGGTTTCTCTACTTTTACTTTTACTATTTTTGCCTTTTGTGCTTTTAATTACTCCATTGTTATTTATATGTGGTGATATTACCCTTAATTGAAGACGTTTAGATCATAAACAAAGACACATTATGCCAAATTCTTGTTTCTGACAATGACATAGGTTTACATTTTGACGCAATTGTGAAATGTTTACTTACAAACTGCCATTTTTTCTTTTAAAAAAATGCTAAACGATTGTTGGATATTGTTGAATTGAACTTAAAAACTGTGCACTTACGAATGGTTTCAAGTTTATAAATTTGTCTTCCCAAACGATTTGTATTTATAATTAATGTTAGTCATAATATCTTTATCAATTATTTATTACCGTCAATATTTTCTAACCAGGCCAATTGTGACGAATTAGGTCATTTCCTTCTACCATTTCCTACCCTCAATAAGTTGACAAACTGCCAATTTCTGTAATCTGATGTAACTGCACATGCAGTATTTCGTTTTTACATTGCATTTGAACTTGGTTCCTCATAGGAGTAGCCCCGTGTGCTACAGACTGTGCACGTTAAAGATCCCTCGACAGTTGGAAATCGAAAGAGCAGGCTAATGCCAATTAAATGCAGAAAAGGAGGGCGTAACACTCCACCATATTATCCAGCTTTTACAAACTTCGTCTTATACTTTGACTGCAATAACCACTTTTCTTGTATCATGGAATGCGGAGCTTTTATTAGATTACAGCCAAACAAATCCCTGCATTTACATTTACAGACTTTTGTGATACAAGAAAGGTGGCTATTGCAGTCAAGGTATAAGACGAATTTGTAATAGCTGGAGATTGAGAAGATGGTTTTTTACGAACTTGTAAATCTAAATTCTTGTCCTTTATTGAAATATATTGCTGACGTGAACCTATCATCATCGACAATTTATTTATAATCTACTGTATTTCACCCTTTTGCAATAATATCTGTCTCATGGTGATATCTTATTGTTTACATATTGCATAACTACATATCATATTCTCTCTTTTTCATATCTGATTAAATATAGCTCGTGGAAATTCCATTTAGTTTAATTTCCGGTTATTTTCCATTCTAAATCTAACGGCATTGCTTAAAATCACATGTTCATATATCTATCAAATCAAACGCCTTTTTGGCAATTCCACGAACCAAATGCCTTTTCAGCTTGGGGTGTGTTATCACCGATAAATTCTGAAATACTGGAATTGTGATTTCTAGCTAATGCACCTACAGAATGAGTGAATTAACGCACTGAAAATAAACAAAATGGAATATCTAGAACTGTGTTGTTATCTTGTATCTCTGTTTGCATATTATGTTATCTTTTATATTATGTTATTGTTAACTTCTTATTCTCGGAGAAAAATGTTCTCCTATTTTGTTTAATGTTATAATTCATTATGTTTTTTTGTCTATTACGTCGTGTTTTGATTTCGCTCTGCAGTATTAAAGTATATTTTATCAAATTTATTCGTTTTAGAAATGGTATAGATCACGAGAAGCTGAAATCTCTACCATAATTGCTAATAATACGTCGTCAAGAAATGGATTGAAAATGAAATTGGAATTTTTTTACGTCGCCCTTTTGGTTTAATAAAAAATGGCGAAGCTGTGAGATTCGCAATGAGGTTGAAGGAAATCTCAAAAAAACAGCGACATCTACTCTTAATTTTATTTCCAGGTATCGAGGGATGTTGTTCCATTTGAACTGTGTTTATTGTTTTCTATGTCAGATTGATCGGTTGCATTACTAAAAATCACGCGATCATGCGTCACTAAAAATCGGGTATTTCCATTCTGTTACGTATGCAGGCCTAAATTGTTATCAAGTTTGGAAAATCTGGGTTTTAATTTCCCGTTATAGTTATTATAGTAATTTAACCTTGAATTAGAAGACAATAACATCGTCTCAAGTAGACGGAAATTATCAGATGTCGGTTATGCGAGGATATACAGCTACAGAATGCCAAGCCCATCTTTGTACCGCAATAGCAGGACCTGTTAATTTTCAATGTTACAATATTATGGCTTATGGTTCAATCAAATATCATTTACAAATACAAGAAAAGTGGCAATTGCAGTCAAAGTATTAGGCGCAGTTTTTAGATGCCTCAACGGTGGGTGATTCGCATATAAAAAAAAGTGCACTTTTGATCTATGTACGTTCGTCAGCAATGACATATTGCCTTCATATGTTGGCTTCCATATATTGGTAAGCACTACGATGTAGTACTAAGACGACCCTACAGGAGCAACATTCATTGGCTGGTTGCTCTGTTTCTAAACCTTTTGGACCTACATTGTCTATATTTAGACACCCTTAGTATCCCCACACTCTACATGATCAAATAGGTGAATCGTTCGGCCACAAATGACAAATGTTTGAATTAGTCGCTAACCTTACATAACGCTATATACAATTTGAAAATTGTCCACGAAAACAAACAAAGATGCTTGAACACTTGGCGTTTCTGATTTAATATATATAATTCAATAAAATGAACTTAATTAAATCAACAATTTTTACTTTATTGAAAGTCAACAATGACAATAAGGAGATAGCTAACTTGTATTAATATGCACGAAATATAATACAGCTTTAAAAAGTACGACATATACAAAGTACAATATATAAAGTATACAAAGTACAAAATATATAAATGATACAAAGTACAATATATAAAAGGTAAATGCTACTATTCAAATTACAAACAGCTCATGTGTGATAATATCCTAATCAAGATTAGTGTCAAAGAGTAGAATTTCTTGAATTCAATAGATGACTTATCATGATTCGTTATAGAACAAAATATTCTTCTTATCCAAAAAAAAGTATCTAAAATATTTAAGATCAAAGAAGCCAATTTTTTACAATAGGATGTGGGACTGAATAGTTTTTGATGTAAAATTTTCTTAACTTTTTCATTGCATCAAACTTAAATAGTTTATTACGGTGATATTAAAGAGTGACTTTATATTCATGCAATACAAAGATTTATAATAAAACGTAATATAAATATGCAAATGAGATTAAATGGTGTTACGTAGTTCGGTACACCATTGGGATGATCGGCAATGATGTATGAATGATTGAATAAATAAATAATTAAATAAATATTGTTAATAAATAAGTAAGCGGATAACGCTATATAATAAATGCGTATTTGGTATCAATACCAAGGCTTAATACACTTTACACTGATCAATAGCATTACACATTTTTGGTATATGATACTTAATCAAATATCGATGTTATTTGAAAAGAAAATTTTAATTATCAGTCCCGTGTATCTAGTTGCCCCATTTTAAATGGCTACCCTTAATTCATGGCAAGAGTATTTACATGTAAATAAGATCCTTGAGAACCCACGTTGCTATCCTTGTATGGCTGTTTGCAGGCCTAACAAATAACACCAGCCAACTAGTTTTATAAATTACCACCTCTATTCAGAATTCACACACGAAAAATCACATACAGATATGGCTCAGCAAGCAACAAAAACTTTAAGAAAGTTTGATGTCTATTATATACGAGGGCTAGCGAAAAACATCATCACTAAAAGGGGAGACATTAGTGTTCCTTAGCGGTAATGCATCTTCAAATGGGAAAACCGAAAATGGGCCATGCACGAGACTATGGTTTAGAAATTCACCACAGAGCGGATACGGGTCTACAGGGGAATACGGTGGTGGCGTGAAAGCTTCATCATCTTTCAGGTACAGTTTTATGTCAACTGGTGAGCTCGTCGCTCGTAATCTCTGCCCCGTTTCTTTCTCGGACTCGGACTGTATTATTACCAAGTTATCGTTGCAAGTACCTTTTTCAGATCTCTTTTTGGTTAGGTTAATATTCGGACCGATTACCTCTGGGTCGTAGGGAGCACTTGGTGCTCGTGGTCTCATCTCGGAATGTTTTATAAATGCTGAACAGTCGTGGTTACATGTATGAAGATCCAAACACTTTTTAATTCCTTGAAGACTCTCATCCTTCTCTCCAAAACAGCCATAAACGCTATGGATCGTTGGAATGGAAAGCGTAAAGGACTTGGAATCCCTGCACCCTTTCAAACTCGTAATGATCAGATTGCCTGATGTATAGTGGTACGAAAAGTGTACTAAAGTCTGCAATATTTGGAATTTGGCAGCCTTTGGTTTACCATATCGATCTACAAAACATATAAATGGTTCTTTACAACGATCTTCTATCAAACACCATTCATCATGTTTGGAATCGATTAACGCCTTCACGACGCTGTTTATCCTGATTCGAACACCATAAATGTTGGAACATCGTTCATTAAATGCTTGTATTATTTCTTTTGCGACTGCAACTTTCATCAGTTCCATATCACATTGTTTGGAGGATACTTCTGACCTTAGAAAGGTTCTAACAATTGCACACTGACGTTCGAATACATTTCGACTGAATTTCCTTGCTTTATGACCTTTGCAAGTAGTACCCTTACACCCTTTTTTCTCGAAACTGGCTGTCCAAATACAACCATGGTCATCTGGTGAAGAATTCAGAGTGCTCACATAGACTAACCCCATGTTCGTCCTTCGATATAATTCACGTCCAAATTTGTATCCAAAATTAATATCAATACGATAGTCTTATGAATGAATTGCACAATCTTATAGTAAACTTATAGTACACTCAAATAGCGTGTCCATTCAAACAAAATAAACAATCATGATATAAGTATCACACTGCACTGTAGCTTTATATATACGATGAACAATCTCGTCACGAGCAAAGAGAGAACACAGGGAATTTGAAATTGAAGTTTCTAACAGGAAATTTTCCTCATTCCCTTCACAACAATCAATTTAGAAGGCGTGGTTTAATTTGAGGAAATATTAAAACATGCCTGATCAAGAGAGTGAAAAAATCATTGACTTTTCGAACCCGAAAAGGAGCCATATAAGGTGCCGAAAGCAGGACGTAAAACACTAGTTCATTTTCATCAGCCGCTGCATGTGAATATTTTCGTCACATTCAGAAGAAAATTGTGGCTGAGCGAGACTGCCTGCACCACGTTGCAAGCTGCAGTAGGCACCTTCGATTTTCTGCTTACACAAGAAAGAAATAATAAAGTGTCTTATGAGATTTGGGAATTCGGGTGACCTGATTCAGTATACTATACTCGTTCATCTCCGTAATGCCAAGCTATTACGAACCTCGAACTTATATTTTGACAACCGAAAGGGCGCTCAATACTTAGTTAAGTAGACCTTAAAGGGGTGCAAAGTAGACAATGAGTCTTTAATGCATATAATTTGTGAACGGACTTGAGTGGTAAACGTTAAATATAATGGCCATTGTTGTGGAGGTTTGTAATTATGGTCTTTTATTATTAGGGTGGGGAACACTAGCCTAAACATGCATAGTCCGGAATAAATCATGATGTATGCATATCTGCTGACAGTGACATATTTAAGTGGTTAATTGCGGGAACACTAGCCTAAACATGCATAGTCCGGAGTAAATCATGATGTATGCATATCTGCTGACAGTGGCATATTTAAGTGGTATTTCATCATTTAATTTCCGCAAAAAAATCGAAATTCACGTGATGGTTTATTTACAAACATTGTGATATACAGTTTGACAAAATATTAACATGGGACCTTAATATATTTAAGGGAAATCCAACGTCAAGTGGTTATCTACTACGTGAGTTCATAACTCTCCATGGGCCCATGGGTACATTAAATTTATCTTGCAGCTTATGTCAGCTCAGTGGTGGCGCAACATTTTATGGGAATTTCTGCTTTTTCTAATATTTCAACATCGGTTGTTTTCCATTATTTATAATCATTATTTTTTATCTATTAGACAAATAATGCAATCTGCCTATCGTGAAAGTATCGCTGGCGTTCTGCCAAGTTCAGCTTTACGGAAACTGCCGAGGATTGTCGAATGCTAATAATACTGTAATACTTGGTAGGATAAACAAGAATGTCCGGTAGCGTTAACGACACATCTCAAATATATAACATCTTGTTCAGTAGTTAACATTTTATTTCAGAACAAATTGATTTATTGGAATTCAACAGCTGAAAACTTCCGGTTGCACAACATGACCCAACGTACTCCATCAAATTATTAGCACTCTAATAATTTAATATTTGAATCTTGAAGTACATCCGCAGACAGTTCTCCACATTTAAGGGAGTGATCTGGGGTTTGAATATATTACAGTCTTCAGAAGTACTAGGATGTACTAAAAAATCGCATTATCTCTTTAAGTATATCTCGAACTAGATATTTCGCTTTCTATTTCTATGGGGGTCTTTTGTCTATATACGACCAAATCTGAAGAAAAGACGAGTCATTAATTCTGGACACACGTGGATTTGAAAGCTCAAATTTCGACAGCAAACTGTGAGCACTATTACTGATTAGCTTAGCTTAGTGAAACAAATGTAGAATCTGTCCCTTTAAGTTTAAAGGAGACTGCAGGGTGATTTTTGTCGTATCCCTGCTTTCAGAACTAAGACAAATTTGGTCTCAACAAAGGATCTTTATGATCTTTCAAATCTACTCTGTTCTCACACTGTTTGACTGTGATATAAATATTGTCAGCAGATTTCAGAATTCTTTGTAACTTATGTTCCATTCACCAAATTGAACAATTTCTGCATAGAAATAGTACAGTTTTCTAAAAAAAAAATTGAAAGTAACATAAAAAAAGATATTATAACAAAAGTTCTCAATGTTAAAAAAAAGTGCTTAATAATGAATTGTTTGAGTAGCAACATGATTTTAAGGTTCTGTTTACAACATGATTTTAAGGTTCTGTTTACAACATGATTTTAAGGTTCTGTTTACAACATGATTTAAATGATCTGCTTACAAAATGGTTTCTTAGGATCTGTTTTAAAATTTTTAAGTTAGATAATATATATTTCTTGAGCGACACTCCCAAAGTGACACCGGTCCTTTCCTCACAGATGATTCCACTGAAGGTAAATCTGACGCATTTTTTTGCCCAAAATGAAAATACCGTTAAATCGTTCACGGGTGAAAACGTAAGTTATATCATCTGATTCTAATTATGGAAAGTATTACGGATACATTGCAACGATACTCACCGACTAAATTATTGAATTTCTTTGGTTTATTTGTCCAGAGCACACCAAACCAATATAAGGGTATACCAGAAAGTATAACAAGCAGTCCCATACCGATGGTATATGGTTTCTGATAAATCGCCAGAACTAATAAGCCAATTCCAACTAACAATTCTATTATAGGTATTATTAAATAGGTCTACAAAATAAACGAGTAGAAATGAAAGGAAGAGGAAGAGCACACTGAATTGATTTTTATGCCTGTTTTGTTTTATATCAGTTAAGGTAATGTAATACTTGCATGTTATAATGTAATACTTGCATTGTGTAACCTATATTCGTGCATATAAGGAGTTAACACCGAATTTCGTCAAAATTAAAAGACAGAAATTTCTTTTAATGACTTAGATGTTTCTACAGATATTTTACAAAATAATAAACATTATTTTGTTTCGATATTTTTTATGAATCCCCCACTTTGACACATATTTTATGAGTAACCTACTCGACAACGGCTGCAAAATGCGTCACCTATTTTCGTGTACAATGTTTGATCTATAAATAAGTGGAGAAAAACACGTTGTATGGTTACCCAGTGGTATAATTAACTTCTCTTAGTATTTATCTTTAATATCATTTCATTATAACTAATGACAATTCCTTCAAAGAACAATGATTTAACAAAAAAATAGTGACTGACAAAAAAAGATGAGTAAAACGTAAGAGTGATTTATTGCTAAAAGTCACAGAAACAGCATAAGAATATGGCCCACTTTGTGTTCCATAGAATTTTTCTGCTGACACAGAATTTGCAAGTTTATCACGTGACTTTGTTCACTGGAATATATTCTAGCAGACGACACTTGGAATTTTGATTTGAACTTGGGATAATAAGGAAATTCGGCTGATAGAAAATTATGATATTTGGTGTTAACTGAAATCCGCCATTTTGTATATGTTAGAAATAAATAATAAATTTGACGTGGCTTTGAAACGACAAGAAAAATTATGCAGGTTGACGTTGTATAGATTACTCCAATGTTTATCAAAACATGCAAATGCGGTGGTCACTCGAGGTCGCACATGTTAATCATTAATTATTTCCAGAGATGTACGAAATATAGGTTAGCACGTAATTAGGTTATTTGACTGTACTATTACAGTAAAGACTACAGATCCTATGTTTTGGCTGAGAACATAAAATGATCTCCTAAGCAATTATACCATAGTAGTTATTTCCCTTGATTTCACCGAGAATCATTGTTATCTTGTGTTGATGTATAGGATTTTGTATATTATTATGTCTTAGCAAAATCCATATGTCACAAGGGTAAAAGGTAAAACAAGTCTTCTGTATGCTACAGAGTGCCATGGTACATATCTCATATACCACCCCAAAGTCTTTTTACCAAACGGCTTCGTACCTTGTATGGTCTGGAAAATTGAGGCTGTTTGTACCTCAGATACAAAAGAGTTATGACTACAGCTATTCCCATGCTTATGGTGCAGAATGCTGTTAATTGCATCATAGTAGTTAAAGTACCGGTAAATAGCATAATCAAGGTCCATATTAACTGAAATAAATATTATTAAACGTAAAGAATAGAAGCGATTCATAAAGCACAGCGGTAACGTAACTTTCACAGTAGACCCTTTGGAATGCGGCGAATATCAAGCTACATCTTCTAAAAATGATGTTGGTGTTCTGCAATCGATTTCAAAAAGCGGACGTACATACATGTATATACAAACAAAATGCATTGAAATTCGTATAAAAGCAATATGAACACTCGTCAATGAAACTGCATGGACAATGAAAAATTATTTCTGAAAATGTTTGAACTTTGAATTTTGATGCAAGACTTACCAAAATGATAATGGCAGGCCAAGGAGTTAAATATTGAACATGTATCATACCGAATAACCTTGGCATTTGACCCACTCTGGCACCAGCAAATAACAATCTGGTAAAATAGTACAATAAAGTCATCGATTTGTTAGTTCTCTTTAGGAATAAAAGAATGTAGATGTACAAGTTTATTTGCAAAAAAATTACTCCGATTGCTATCAGCTGGTAAAGCAAATATGTCGACTATAATAAAGCCTGTGCGCAAATCATAGAACTCGGTTGAAGTATTGACTCTTTACAGTTTGCTAATTTACTGAGGGGGTATCAGTGAAGTGGAACCTCACGAAAGGTTCAAAGAGTCACCTTAATTTGGAAACCATGCGAGTGTAAACACACGCTTCCATCCGATACTGATATCGCAAACTTTCAGATCTTACTTACCTGGAATGCCCCATTATAGCAGCATTTAGAGCACCTATAGAAGTAGTAGCTACTAAAACCGACATCAAACCTGAAAGTGGGCGATATAATCTTTCTGTAAACAACTAGAATATAAAAAGTGGAACAGCTGGGTAGATATGTTGTTGCAAGCTTTAGACTTTTCATTTCGTTTATATATAAGGTTTTCATTGAAGTATATACACTACTTTACAAGGTAGATAACCAATAGAAAAATATAATAATGTATTTATATAAATATTTAACTTAAATAGTTGAGGGATGAAGGTCTATTGTTGTGAATTGGCTTTAAATTCACAGACTCATCCTGGAACAACTTACGATGTCAGAGTGTATCGTTCTATAGCGATGGCTTCCGTGTGCAGGGAAATTAATGTAAGATTCTGGCCGTTCGAGGCGAGAAATTGAAAATTAAACGTGTTAGGCCTAGTCCCACTCTTTCCATTTTTTCTACCTTGAAGGTTAATTTTTTGGAATATGAATGACTTCTAGGTATACCTTTCTGTCCCTTGTTTCATTCTAGTGTATGTGACAAGTTGTATATTTTTGGGGTTTGACCATGGGCCAAGCCCCGACACCCAATGGCCACGTCATGAATTGGGGCGTTCCTCACCTTGGAGAGACACGTCTCATTTCTTAACACCCCGTCCATCTCCATAAGGTATTTTGTAGATGCGCCTCTGTATTTGACGTCAGGGCGGTTAGAGAACAGAGGCCTTGACCAACTGTGAACAAACAATAATATAATATAAGAAGTGTACCTACCAGAGCAGCGGCCGTGGTTTTCATTAATTCATTAGGTGAGATCAAGGTGAAAAACAAGATATTAATCAAACAATATTTGATGGTAATAACTGGTAAAGCAATATATACAGATCGCGGTAGATCCCTGAAATGGATGGTTTTATATACATGTACGACATGCAGTATGCCTTATAGCAAACCTCTGTGTGTATTTGCTTTTTGAAGAATCTTAAGCGGTTCAATTTACTAATTTTGTGTATGGTTGCGAATTAGAATAGCGGTCATAAGTTCCAAACGCAACTTTTATGCATCTGAGTAGCGATTTGCGTTCGGAACTCGTGGCTTCCATCATTATTCACAACCATACGCAACTGGTAATCGCTATGGTGTGTTGCACCTTAACTGAAGAATAATGATAGGGTAACAGAGGAATATACTTCGACCCGTTTATATTAAACTCTCTGCAAAACCATGTTGAATAAATTACACAAAGCCTACCTTTCGGGACGCTTTAATTCTTCACTCATAATGGTCATAACTTGCCTGAAAGTAAACAGAACATTATCTGACATTTGTTTCCATTATAAACTCACTGAAATTTTAGAATCCAACCATCTCCCAAGAACTCAATTCGAATTTAGAAAAAAGGCATTTGACACCATATTGAGAAAGTGAATGTTTTATAATTTAATATTTAAACATATTTAAAAAAAATCTACAGTTTAACTGCCATATCCCTAGATGGTAAGCCCAAAGCTCATTTACTTTCTGCTAACAATTTGCTTATATTTTGCGTTCATTAAAAGACCTCCAGATAGAATGTTATATATTTCAAAGTCCCGGTCAAATTTGAAGATGAGAAATTTTAATTTTTTTCTGGGTTAATGCCCTAGATAACTATCTCTACGTGTTTTTAAATACACTTCATTATTCATATTCAAACCTTATTCAACCTTATTCTATCCACAACCCGAGATTCTAAATTTGTATATATTACCATGTAAGTTTGTATGCCTGTGTATAAATAAAATGTTTGGCTTTCAAGAGTTGTTGGTAGCTTTTTGTTACTTTGAACTGCTTTTTCATTAAGTGAAAAACAGTTTGAGTCTATTAAAGCCGTAACAGCAGTTGTTAGCTCATATCAGATTTTATCTTTTTGTTTCAACAATAAAATATATTATTATTACTAATAAAACTTCATCATTTGTATCATTTCTAACTATAATAATCTCGTTCTTTTCATATTGAAATATGCATCAATTATAGGTTTTTGTTTTTACGTCAAACTTTAAAATCTGTATGTAGCTTAAATATAGGAATATATATTATACTTACCAACCGTCGTAAAAATATAGAATAAATATTGCTATGGCTATAATACTTACCAGCCACCGCAAGAAAATATAGAATACTTATTTTGTTAAAATATAGCAATGGCTATTCCTTCAGGTTCTTCAGATGTTCCTTCAAATGGTGACTTGAGATATTCTGTTTTTCCTCGTGTTATTATACTTACCAACCACTGCGAGAGAATAGAGGATAAAATATAGCTATGGGTATTATACTTACCAACCACCGTAAGACAATAAAGAATAGGCTAATATATATATTTGGTTATTATACTTACCAACCACCGTAATACAATATTGAATAAAATATAGCTATGGGTATTATACTTACCAACCACCGCGAGAGAATAGAGGATAAAATATACCTTTAGGTATTATACTTACAAACCACCGTAAGACAATATAGAATAAAATATAGCTATGGCTATTATACCTACCAACCACCGTAAGAAAATATAGAATAAAATATAGCTATGGCTATTATACTTACCAACCACCGTAAGAAAATATAGAATACAATATAGCTATGGCTATTATACTTACCAACCACCGTAAGAAAATATAGAATACAATATAGCTATGGCTATTATACTTACCAACCACCGTAAGAAAATATAGAATACAATATAGCTATGGCTATTATACTTACCAACCACCGTAAGAAAATATAGAATAAAATATAACTATGGCTATTATACTTACCAACCACCGTAAGAAAATATAGAATAAAATATAACTATGGCTATTATACTTACCAACCACCGTAAGAAAATATAGATTACAATATAGCTATGGCTATTATACTTACCAACCACCGTAAGAAAATATAGAATAAAATATAGCTATGGCTATTATACTTACCAACCACCGTAAGAAAATATAGAATAAAATATAGCTATGGCTATTATACCTACCAACCACCGTAAGAAAATATAGAATAAAATATTGCGATGGCCATTCCACCAGGTTCTTCAGTTGTTCCTGCAAATGGTGAGTCTAAATACTCTGTTTCTCCTAGAGCTAATTCATAAATTCCACCGATGATTATTAAGAGTAAAGCCGTGATCTTTGTGCTTGATAAAAATGTTTGAATTCTTCTAACATATTTCATATATAAACAATTCGCTACAACTACAGTGACTGAAAAGTAATTGGTATATCATTTTATGGCATATTATATTAATGTTACATGTAAATATCAAATGGTTCGTTCCTCAAAATCTGTGTAATTCAGTCTTGTTTCTTGCTAGCGAGTCAAGGCATCGAGCTCACTTCTGGAACACCTGGCGCCATTCTGCCACTGTATTTGTCACCTCGTTCTTTGCGATACTTCCATACCATAATACGTTACCTAATATCCAACCAGCCAACAGCTTGACTCCGAGATTCATGGAAGTATTTTCACAGTCGGGAAAGATTGGTTTAACGATGTACAAAGCAGCTGTGTAAGAAATAAAAGACCAAATTGGCCCAGCTATCAAAGTGACATATCCATACACTAACAAAAATCCTGGCAAAGGACCGAGTCCTTTCAAGACAAAGGCATAAGGTCCACCAGCAGTAGGAAACATGGTTCCAAGTTCAGCAAAACAAAGAGCTAATCCCATATTGATGAGTCCGCCAACTAACCAGACAATTACAGCAGCTCCTGGTGAACCTGCTGATTGCAAGATGGATGTGGGTGAAATAAATATAGCAGAATGTCCAGAAATCGCAACGATAATAGCAACACAATGAACTAAACTCAAGGACTTTTTTAACTTAGGCCCAGGAGCTTCAATAATAACCTCCTGCAGCTCACAATGGTCTTCCATGGTGTCACTTTCCACACTAGTACTTAATGGTTTTAAATAATCATTTCGAGTTGAAATCTTTGCATCCATCTTATCGTATATCAACAGATGTGCTAATCTACCAACAATGCGTAAGTGCAAACATTGTGCACTGAACATGTATGTATGTTGTATATCCCGGATTTTAGAACACGTGATTTGTATTTTTTTTTAAATCATCAAATAATGTCATTCTTTTGATCGTTTTTGACATTGACATACGTATACAGGGAAGTTGAATTATGCTAGGATTTTTCAGTCCATACTGCAGATATTTCACATTTCCAGTCACTCTTTCGCGTTAAACAGTTATTTTTAGAATACTACATACTCCATTGACTTACACCAACAAAATTACATTCTAATTGTCATAGTGTTGCATACTGTTGCATGGTATAACGATTTAGTCGAACATCTTGATCACAATTTCACATGAGTAAGATCAGTAGTATATTATGAGGTAGTTATCAAGTTAATAACTAGAACACAACACTGCAACCACATTTACACACCTAAGTAATAGGTCAATAATACTCTCTGAGTCGTGGTTTATTTCATATAAATGGTAGATAGTCCTCATCCGTGTATGTATATGTATATAGAAATCAGCAAAGCGTGAAACTTCCGAAGTTAAAAGGCTAGCTTTATAACGGTCAAATGCAAAATATCACAGTAATATAATAGGATTAAAAAAAACTTGTATGACCACTATTTGTATAGGCATCTATTGGCTCAACAAACACGCAACAATCCTCAGACATATAAGTATGGTGGCTCATCATGGCCACCGTTTGCCTACGAAAATATATGATTTCACAGAGCAAAGATCTTCTTTTTTTTTATTCCCGGATTTCGTCCGACACTATGAAGAACTAAAAGGTAATCTTACTTTATATCTAGAAAATAAATATCTTCAAGTTGAAGCAACAATTGGGTAAAGTCTGTAGTGAGTCCGATGTCGTTGGATAAGAACAACTTTAGCTTATATACTTCTTACTTGTATCAAATCTTGAAATATTGAGTAATTTATGGAGAAATCCCAAGGCAATGAGTTCAAATAAAGTGATAAATATAGAGATACAGAAAACCCAAAAGTACAATTGTTCCGAATCGCTAACACTGGTCTCAATACTACACTCAGGGGACATTCAAGGGGAAGGGGAGCAGTACAGCGAGAGAAAGAATAGAACTTGGGAGTAGTGAGGGCATGGGATAGGGTTAAAAGTACAGAGGGGAACAAACAGAAGGAGATTTGGGAAAGAGGACAACAAAGAGGTTGGGTACTAACATACCAAAACAGACAGTAGACGAAACATTTATGGATGGAGAGACAGGGGAAAGAAGAATTTATCAGGAAGGTTGCCCCATTGGCATTTAATTGAAGAGATCGTAGAATATTTACAGGAAAGAAAAGGCAGAAGGTTAATCCCTGAGACATCAGGGCATTTTAATGGTAAATAGAGGATAGAAAGAGACGAGAGTGAGGATTGTCGAGAGTAAATATTTGTAACAGGGCATTGGTTGTTTTTCTGTTTCATTGAGAAGTACTCATTGTACCACCGTGCAATGCTTCGAATTATAGTACTCCGAAGTCATACTATGGATGGCCATCCCAGAAACCGCTGGAATTATTGTCTAACTCCGTTAACAATTATTAATGATATAAAACATTTTCGAAAGTAATCTCAGTGGTCAAATAAAATTGCAGAGAATTACCTCCCTTCGGTAAAACGTATGTCAAACTATTTACTATTGTAGACTTCTGATATAATTTAATAATAATAGGTAAATAATCATATTGTAAAATCAGATACCGCTATTTCTAGAGGAAATGGCCCATAGTT
This sequence comes from Lottia gigantea, assembly GCF_000327385.1. NCBI lineage: Eukaryota > Metazoa > Mollusca > Gastropoda > Lottiidae > Lottia > Lottia gigantea. The sequence goes on along the minus strand of NW_008708585.1, from coordinate 160,604 downwards.
CTTCATGGATGATAGAGATCGCCGTTCGTTGCCTCGTATTAATAGTTCAAAACTTCTCGTTAGAAATATACGATTTGATTTGAATCGTAGATCGTCGTGTTAAATTTTGATATGGGTTTATCATAGGAAATATTGGATCGCAAAAACGGTTATTATGACTCGCTTGAATTGAACCCTTGCAAGTGTTTCCAATCGTAAAATCGATCTCAGGCCCAACCGGCAAATTTACCAAGACATAAAGCGCAGCTCTAATGTTTGTAGAGTTTTTGTGTAGATTTGGATTGAATACCAAATGAGAAAATATGTCAAAAAACATAACGAGACCCATTCATTTATGTAATAAAATTATTTTTTCTATTTTATTTAAATTCTCTTATTAAATATTAACACTATTTACAACTAATTGATGTACATTATGTTCCTTTTACCAATACCAATACTTTCTGAGCCGAAACAGTCCAAAATTCTGAAAGATAAAAAAAATGACGTAAAAGTATTTCATTTGATTCTTAGTTTTAGTAGAAATTCAATGGTCACAGATTATGACCGCTGATTAAAGCCCAGGGGCCCTTTCATGGTGGAAAGTAGGACTCGAGCAACCAATGGTAATACTGCTATATTCTCTACATGTAGTTCTACCAGGTTGAATAAAACAAGAGATTGATTCAATGGATTGTAAAAGAGGTTTTCTAAATTGTCTATGTATATGGGTATACTGGTTGTAGACGTCTGTGAATCTTTCAATTTCACTAATGTGTTTGATAACGTCACTAATTGCAAAATATGTTTTAGCACATCAGGCATTTTGCGATCAGTGTCGTCATTAAAGACTTAGTTTTAGTTGAATTGCAGTGAAAATTGGAATGGTGTAAATTAACGCTATCAGTGTCCGTGATACACACACAAAATGTAAGAAATCTTTTTACAATCCTCTTACAAGTTCTCTTTTGATGCCATCTGATTGTAACAGTTGTTGAAAATACAGTTACATCGAGCTTGACCTGAGTATCACAAATTTTGACTCTCATATTATTTAGAAACTCGTCGAATTTGATAGTGAATTTATCATACTGTTTTGATACATTTTCAACAAATTGAACTCTATATTTATCTTGCCATCCTTATATTGAATAAGGCAATAATTCATCTTGTGAATAGGAAACTGTCTTCCCATACAGAAGACTGAATTTTACAGGGTTATGATAATAATGACCACTTTCCATTATCTGCAACCATACGCAGCTGGTTATCGCTATACATGTATAGTATGAGAGCACCTTTAGTATAGAGTATGATAATGTTTCCTTACCAACTAGATCTTTAAATTCTTTTGGTTTATTCCTCCATAAAACACCAAACCAATATAAAGGTATACCAGCGAATAATATAGCTAGTCCTATACCTATTTTATGTGGTTTTTGGTAAATAGCCAAAACTAAGACAGCAATATTAACCAACAGTTCAATTATTGGAATAATAATAAATGTCTGAAAAAATGAAAAATACAACGTTTCACTTCAGTGAAGCGCATATACGAAGGACTGTTCTCTCTACTGGTCAAAATTCTCACACCTTAATCGGTTTTCAATTAACATTAGCTGGGTTACATTTATACTGATTTTCAACAACCACTATCAACTTGCAGCATCTTTTGGAATCTGGATTAAGTAGATCATAGACTGGGAAATTTTGTTCGTTTGAAGTCAGCGAGCATCCAGATGATTTCCAGTGGTAGTACTCTGTCAATTTTCCAAATGGATCTTACGCTCTTGACGAATTGGATGCATCTATTATGATATTCTAATCGACAGTTGGCATGGAACTGAAATTTCTGACAAAAAGATGAAAATTACCTTATATGGTCTGGATTGTTGAGGCTGTTTGTACCTCAGATACAGGAGAGTTATCACTACAGCTATGCCCATTATCGTAGAGAACAATGAAATAAATTCTATCATCGTTGTTAGACCACCAGTATATAACATTGCTAGAGACCAACCCAGCTGCAATTTCAAATAGAACTTTTATAGACTAATGAAGCAATGCTATGCACCTTAAAATAGAAACTATTCCTTAATTCTCAGTATGGTTCTAGTGGGTTCGTTTCCCATTTGAGCTCATTTTATAGGACAAATCAAAAACAAAAATAATGCTAAAAGAATATACAAAACCATATCTAGCCATCCATAAGAACATTAAAGTCTTCATAGTCTATACCAACTTACCAATAAAAATATAGCAGGCCATGGTGTTAAATATTTAGTATGAATCATTCCAAGAATAACAGGCATATGACCAACTCTTGCACCCGCAAATAATAACCTGCAAGAACCAAAACAAGGCAGATTGAAGATGGTTGAGATTTTTTTCAATTTGTTAGTGTTTTTATAAACAAAAGAGTAAGGCTCAAGAAATGCCAGTGCAGACAAAATGTGTCACAATTAACAGTAACGATGCAGGAATTGCAAACTCAGTGGAAAGTGTCTTGGCGCTTCGATCCATTCAAAAGGATTGATAACGCTGCGAATATGAAAATCTTTTTATACTTGCATGGAGGGAAATATGACAAAGTTTCTTATGCTTACCTTGAATGTCCCATAATTGAAGCATTTAAAGCTCCGATGGAAGTCAACGCTACAAAAACTGATATTAAAGCTGTAATTGGTTTATATAATCTATCCATAAATAACTGAAAAACAATTTTATAGTTTAGAAGGAAGGTGGAAACTTGGCTAAAAGGAATGTCATACTTTAATCAGCTTCAGAAGCCTTAATACCTGACAGGGATATTTGGATTTTAATTGAGTCCTTGTAATACTTTATTAATTTTTTTACCCAGTAGCTTTCAATTGTTGAGACCAGGTCCAAAACAACGATAATTTCGACGGAGGATGTCACCAACGGCTAGTATCTTCCAGAACAACTTGTGCCACTTTGTGAATTGGGCTGTCAGCTCGGCATACCTTTCTGATTGAGTAGGTAAATCCAGCTAGAATCAATCTTGAAGATGCTGATGCCTTTACTAGTCCATAAGTAGCAAGTAGACACTTACCAAGGCCACAGCAGTAGATCCTAATAATTCTCGAGGAGAAATCACAGTAAAGTAGGCAATATTGGTTAGGATATATTTAATAATAACAATCGGGAAGGCAATGTACACTGATCTTGGTAGATCTCTGTAATATAGAGCATAGTCATGATTTGAGTTGGCATGTGTCAAATGGGTTGCAGAAAGGTTATGCAATGGATAAATCCTCGTGAAAGTCTCCAGCTGTAAGAAACTGAAATAGAGAGATAAGCGATATATTGGTATCTTTTCTATGAAATGTATGACCTTACCTTTCCGGGCGTTTAACTTCCTCTGTTAGTGTGGTCATGATTTGCCTGTAAATACAACATATATGTACTGATAAGCAAAGACTAGCTAAAGGTAATGTCCAAAAGTATATTTATATGCCAAAAGTATATTTATATGCTTAAAGTATAGCAATATGCCTAAAGTATAGCAATATGCCAAAAGTATATTAATATGCCTAAAGTATATTTATATGCCTAAAGTATAGCAATATGCCAAAAGTATATTAATATACCTAAAGTATATATATATGCCAAAAGTATATTAATATGCCTAAAGTATATTTATATGCCTAAAGTATATTTATATGCCTAAAGTATAGCAATATGCCTAAAGTATAGCAATATGCCTAAAGTATATTTATATGCCAAAAGTATATTAATATGCCTGAAGTATATTTATATGCCAATAGTATATTAATATGCCTAAAGTATATTTTTATGCCTAAAGTATATTTATATGCCTAAAGTATAGCAATATGTCTAACGTATAGCAATATGCCAAAAGTATATCAATATGCCCAAAGTATATTTATATGCCAAAAGTGTATTTATATGCCTAAAGTATATTAATATGCCTAAGGTATATTAATATGCCTAAAGTGTAGCAATATGCCTAAAGTATATTTATATGCCCAAAGTATATTTATATGCCCAAAGTATAGCAATATGCCCAAAGTATATTAATATGACCACAGTATATTCATATGCCTGAAGTATATATATATGCCCAAAGTATATTAATATGCCCAATGTATAACAGTATGCCAAAAGTATATTAATATGCCCAAAGTATATTTATGTGCCCAAAGTATATTTATATGCCTAAAGTGTAGCAATATGCCTAAAGTGTAGCAATATGCCTAAAGTATATTAATGTGCCCAAAGTATATTAATATACTCAAAGTATAACAATATGCCAAAAGTATATTAATATACCCAAAGTATAGCAATATGCCCAAAGTATGTTAATATGCCCACAGTATAGCAATATGCCTGAATTGTAGCAATATGCCAAAATATCAATCAAATATATCTCTCTTATACTAACCAGCCACCGTAAGAAAATATAGAATAAAATATAGCAATGGCTATTCCACCAGGTTCTTCAGATGTTCCTTCAAATGGTGACTCGAGATATTCTGTTTCTCCTCGAGCTAATTCATAAATCCCTCCAATCACTATGATCAGCAATGCAAATATTTTGGTACTGGATAGGAACGTCTGTAGTCTTCTGACATATTTCATGTATACACAGTTAGCAGCTACTAATGTAACTGAAATGATGAAAACCATCTTCAAGATGTGTTACTTTAATACCAGTTAGGCGCTGGCATACATACAGGAAATTGAAGTTTCGTTCACGTGTAATCATTAAGAAATGCTTTAGAGACGACTTGTATTATACTTACTCATAATCCATCCAGCTAAGAGTTTTACGCCTAGGTTCATTGACTCGTTTTCACAATCAGGGAATACCGGTTTAACCAGATACAATGCAGCTGTGTAGGACAAAAATGCCCAAAATGGTCCAGATATCAGAACAACATATCCATACATGATCAGAAATCCTGGAAGAGGTCCTAACCCTTTCATGACAAAGGCATAAGGTCCACCAGCAGTAGGAAACATAGTTCCAAGTTCAGCGAAACAAAGAGCTAATCCCATATTGATGAGTCCGCCAACTAACCAGACAATGATAGCAGCTCCTGGTGAACCTGCTGATTTCAGGATAGACGTTGGTGCTATGAAAACTGAAGAATGTCCGGTAACAGCGATCATTATGGCTGCACAGTGAACAAGACTTAATGTTTGTTTTAACTGGGGCGCTTTCGGCTGAATCGTAACTGGAGGTGAATTACCAGAAGGTGGTTCCCCATTAGACGATGATTCTTGTCTAAGAGAATCCGGTGTAGCACCAGTTTCTGTGATTGATAAACTACTATCTGTAGTAAATACTGGGTTGGTATGTCCATTTCTGTTGTCGAATTTGTTTAGAGTTACTGTCTGGTTTTCTTTTGATCTTTTCCTGAAGAGAGGCATTTTGCTGGTCGTGATTAACTATTAATAGATTGACCTTTTTCACAGCACAAGTACCACAAAAAGCATCGAATTCCCAACAAATTTAAAACAAAACGGTAATATCTCACAAAAACACAAAAATTCGCTGTAATAATAAATTTACTTATTCCATAGCACAACTACCACAGACAGCATCAAAATGGCTTACAAATTAACGAAAACCGTAATATTTCTTTATACAATAGCACCGAAAAATTCACTAGCACTAAAACTGCACTAGCACCAAAAATTCATTGTAATAATCGTGTACCTTTTAGTTTCTATTGATACTTTCAGTCACACGGTGCTGGATGACGTCGGCTTTTTCAAAAATGATCTTATATCCTGTCCTTTGTAAATCGATGTATAAGGATAAATTTCCAGAGAAAGCTTAACACAAACTTTTCTCTTGATATTTGAAACAGAAATTTGTTACATTAGTAATATGTTAATATATTTGTTTTACTTTTTAATATCACACTGAATCTAACATGCCCATCATTAAATTTGTTGTGAAAGGCTCCAATCCGTTACATGAATGATTCGCACATTTTTGGATGAACAAAGATAGACTGAAGGTTTGTCGAACTATTTACAATACTTTATAAATGTACACGGATCTTGTTATGTTACTTCCCTGCTCAATTCACGTGTACTGTTTAACGTTTAAACCGGATTTAGATAAACGGTAGCCGAGAAATGCACCGATCTAATTCCGGCACAAAATGCTGACTCATTGGCATTACAATGCAGTTTTCTATTGTTATTTTAATTTTTTAGATAATGTTTCAAGTCAGTTAGCTTACTATATCCTCATTAGGATTTACCGAGGTATAAAGTTTTCTCTAAAATAATCCTTATTGGATGCATATGATATTCTACAACGCAATTAATGTTCCCATGTCCTTCCAAACATTTGTTAATTTTATGCCTGCCCTTGGTATTGTGTTTTTCTGACCACAGAAAACCGTTATCGTGCCATGTGGTGTAGCGGGAAATCTTTCCATGTGGGGCCATGGGCATGAAAATGCTCAAATCTTGCCATTTTCAACTGAAAATAATGGAAATTTTTTTGCCGGGGGTGAGGGGGGGGGGGGGGGGGGGGGGGTTTGGCATGGCACCCTAAATACGCCACTGCTCGTGCCACGCGAAGTCTGCATGCTAATTAAACATGACATTTCTTGTGCTTTGGTAGGAATTGTAATGGATAGATGTTGGATTTTTAATGAGTTTTTGTAGAAAGAGTAAAACTAAATTTTTCATCAATCAATCCTCCAGAGTAATGTTTTAGATCACTCGAACCGACATCTTTATTTACTAATTACATTGACTACTTAAACCAACACTTTCTGTACCAGAACGTTAAACGACGTACGCTTTTATTTTTTTAACCTATAGAAATAAAAATAATGTATATATAATGTAAAAAGTCGAGATTTTTTCATTTCACAGAACTATATCGTTCTTTATTGTACACCTGCCGATTCAAATTGATATCTCTTATAAATCGGGTGTCCCAAAAAAACGTCCCAAACTTCGACAGGTAGTATCTCAGCAGTTGGTAAACTGATCTCACAGATATACTTCAAGATGGTGTTGTCCAATCCTGAAAATATGAAACTCATCGAATAAAAATTGTACAAGCACAAGCACTTTCAATCTGTGTTCAATTTGCCCTCCATCTTCTTCTACCACCATTTGCAACCCTTTTTCCCCCAGATGCCAACAAGACAGGACCCCATCGCATACTAGCAAAGTATCCCAAGCATATCTGGAGGAGACTACACCAGAATTTATTCATAAGAATGACATGCAGTTCCAATCCCCAGACTGTAATCCAATGGATTTATGTCATTTGGAATCAATTTAATGTGTTCTTTTGATAAATTAAATTTTTTATGTACAATCAATACTGTACATTGATAACTTCATAATTTACATCTACATAGCAAACAAACTTGAATCTTGATATACATCTAGATAGCATACGATTAAACTTGAATCTTGATATATATCTAGATAGTATACGATTAAAATTGAATCTTGATATATATCTAGATAGCATACGATTAAAATTGAATCTTGATATATATCTAGATAGCATACGATTAAAATTGAATCTTGATATATATCTAGATAGCATACGATTAAAATTGAATCTTGATATATATCTAGATAGCATACGATTAAAATTGAATCTTGATATATATCTAGATAGCATACGATTAAACTTGAATCTTGATATATATCTAGATAGTATACGATTAAAATTGAATCTTGATATATGTCTAGATAGCATACGATTAGAATTGAATCTTGATATATATCTAGATAGCATACGATTAAAATTGAATCTTGATATATATCTAGATAGCATACGATTAAAATTGAATCTTGATATATATCTAGATAGCATACGATTAAAATTGAATCTTGATATATATCTAGATAGCATACGATTAAAATTGAATCTTGATATATATCTAGATAGCATACGATTAAAATTGAATCTTGATATATATCTAGATAGCATACGATTAAAATTGAATCTTGATATATATCTAGACAGCATACGATTAAAATTGAATCTTGATATATATCTAGACAGCATACGATTAAAATTGAAAATTGATATATATCTAGATAGCATACGATTAAACTTGAATCTTGATATATATCTAGATAGCAAACGATTAAAATTAAATCTTGACATATATCTAGACAGCATACGATTAAAATTGAATCTTGATATATATCTAGACAGCATACGATTAAAATTGAATCTTGATATATATCTAGATAGCATACGATTAAAATTAAATCTTGATATATATCTAGATAGCATACGATTAAAATTGAATCTTGATATATATCTAGATAGCATACGATTAAAATTGAATCTTGATATATATCTAGATAGCATACGATTAAAATTGAATCTTGATATATATCTAGATAGCATACGATTAAAATTGAATCTTGATATATATCTAGATAGCATACGATTAAAATTGAATCTTGATATATATCTAGATAGCATACGATTAAAATTGAATCTTGATATATATCTAGATAGCATACGATTAAAATTGAATCTTGATATATATCTAGATAGCATACGATTAAAATTGAATCTTGATATATATCTAGATAGCAAACAATTAAAATTAAATATTTATAACTTTATTGTACATCTTAATAGTAATTAGTTTAAATTTATAACTTCAGTACATCTAGATATTAAATAAGTATCTTCACTGTACATGTATGTTGTAAGAAGTTAAAATTGATAATCTCAAAGATCATCTCTTGAAAGATAACGTATATTTTCCTATGATAGTGTTTTGACGTTTTGTAACTACGTTTCCTAGTTTTGCATATAATAATTGCATACTGATGAAAAAGTTCATACTTGAACAGCATATTTGATAAGCAAAACGATGACAGTGGGGTTTCTGTTTATTATGAGTTATATCAATAGAAACAAACTGGTACCCAACTGACTCAATCTGTCCACAACTGTCATAATCTGGGCTATCAATTGTTCATTTTCTTACACCCCGAACAATACCTCATCCATATAACAGTTTCTAGTTATTCACGCCCTACCCCCTCATGACAGATATTATCAATGGTCTGATCTAGAGTTTTAACCTGGCAGGGGTTAACTTTAGTCGAGATAATCTACTCACACTCCTACTTTCAGTTTATGATTTTTAAAATGTGTTAAAATCAATAACATCAATGATTCGAAAATCTGAAAGATTATCTACCTCATGAAAAACTATTTCATTCCAAATTGGAGGAATAAATCTTGTGTATCAATGAAATAATTTCCAAATATCTAACACAAAATGTATGTTCATTAAAGGAAGCCGATTTTAATTGTCAAATGATTAAAAAGAAAACATTGAAAGTGGTTGTTGGTTTAAAATAAAATATTCCCAAAATATAATGATAAAAGAATTAAAAATATTGACATTAACATGTGTTTTTATCTAAGCTATTTATAAAGATTGGTTGAACATTAGAGGTTACATTTTCCCCAATTTTCTGTAAACATCCAGCATTTGAAGACATTGTAACTGTAATTGAGGCTATTGAAACTTTCGATAGAAGAGGGTTAATTTAGTCATTATCATAATTTTAGGCTGATTAGAGAGGGATTTAGAATGTTTGTTTTAAAATAGATTAACCCTATGTTTAACAACTGTATTTACGTGGATTAAGATTTTCAATAGCTTCTGATCAGGCCCCTATAGGGTTAATATATACCCAGCATATTTAAATATAGGTATTAGGAACAAGATAAACATTGGAGTTAATTGGCTTAACAATAGGTAGTGGGTATTAGCATGTAGGTTTAAATGCTTCACCCTTGGATATTAAAACCAAAACTGCTAGATTTGAATTAACCCTAAAAGGACCATTCTTTAAGTAGTTGGGGTGAAAAACAATGAAAGGGAGCTATTGTGCTAGACAAAAAGCGTTGCCTTAACAATATGTACACCTAGTATTTAGTCAAGGTCTGAACCCTCCAGGCTCATTACATGTCATCGCAATACAGAGTAAAGAACCAGCAAGTCAAATCATTTGGATAAGAAGTCGGATTTATTTCAGACAAACTTGACACGAGTTAGTGATAACAAGTTTCTATTATATCTGAAGGGTGGAGAAATTACACCCTTATTTTTGACTATACAGGGTATTAAGGGGTGTGAATTTGCCCTGAACGAGACATCTACACTGTCTGAAGCTCCTGGGAACTTCATTTAGATATTGGTCACTCGACTGCACGGAGAAAGTTGGATATTTACATCTGAAAGTGGTAAGTAATTTTAAATGAAACTTATGTTAAAATATCTTATCGTATATTGTCATTAGCATAGTCTATGATAGGATGTGTGCGTGAGGGGTGGGGGTCTATTGTATTGCTGCGGCATGGCTTCTGATGAGAGTGTTATTTTAACAATTAATTATTTAATTGGTTTATTGGTGTATCTACATGACACTGACACACTAATGACAGTGTTATTATATACACAACTGTACATAGCTTGTAGTAATTTTGGTCAAATTGGAAGTTGATAACTGACCACAGACCAGCTACTGTGGAGATGTGTAATTTTTCATTTGTGTTAGGATATTACATGCATTTGGACTTGAATTTCTTTACTGGTTTGAAATCATTTGGAAGTCAAAAGGTTTTGAAATTTTTGTTATATTTGTATCATTTTCAATTTTTAGTCTAACTTTGCATATGACAGTTTTACGATAGCAAAAGATCGAAACTTGCCTGACAAAATGCCGTGTACATGCAATTCTGTTAGCTTTGATTCTGTTAATTTGCCTGAGAACCCTCTCTCTCTCTCTCTCTCTGCTCACCATTGGTTTGTAGATAGTCTTTATTACCTAGATATCAGATTATAGTTTTTACTTCAGGCAGTATAATCATGTCATAAATGTGTCACCATACTTTCCCATATAAAATCCCTTACCAAATATGTCAGTTGAATTGAAAGCCCAGAAAACCCCATACCTTGTTACAGGTAGAGCAGTGCCATTACCATTTCCATAGAATTCCTTAAGAACGCGATTCCAATTTATGGTAGGCTAATTTTAATTCAGAAACTTGTAATTCCAAAGAGGGACAGTTATTTTTCGACCATTTTGTTGACAGTCGTATGCTTCAGGTCTAACTTGCCCTTTTACCAGGGTTATGGTCTTCGAAATTCTTAAGGAAATTTAAATTCTTTTGTTTCAGGAATCTTAAACCAGTCAAAATGGAGACATTCTTTCGTAGAATCAGATCAACAACAGATTTTCACATTTCTTCGCCTTCAAAATCGAAGAGTCGACGAAATAGTTTGGGTATGAGTTTTAAAGAACCAAAGAGACAAAACACGCCAAATGATTTAGATGAAACGAATTTATGTAAACGAAGTGTGTCAATCCTGAACATCTCTGAAAGGATTCCAAGACCATCGAGTGTTCTCATTTCAGAGAACAGTCCTGGAAGTAATCGAATGTCAGAGAATGAACCTTCCAGAGAACCGATTCCGAATAACAAACTTCCTCCAAGAACTCAGACTTCACGTCGTTTGGACAATTTAACAGTCTATAACCAACTGAAACCACAATCTGTACCGTTTACACCCAATAACAAACTAAACAGAGACCATGATAATTCCAGTCGTTCCACGAGAAGGAGGTCGGCTTTACCTTTTGTTTCTTATAAATCTTCACCGTGCTGAATGCCTTATAAGGAAGTGATTTTTAGAACCCATCTAGAATATACTACATTTTCGTTTCAAATATTGCATCATTAATTGTCAATGTTGAAAAAGTGTGTTCATGGATATTTGAATTAGAATAGCGTAGAAAGAAATAATTGTTGGATAAGGACAGAGAGGTCTGTAGTCATTGCTGCCTACATAGATGTATGTTGAAGTGAATCATACGCCAAAAGTTCGTGTTCTATGAAATGTGTAACCGAAGCTACACCTCGTTTATCTCTAAGACTTGGGTCGTGATGATGTAGCCTAATGGAATATATTCAGCCTTTTTCTGTTATCTGTGATATTGTTTTGTATTTGTTAATTTTGTTTTCAATAAAAATTGTTATTATCATGAGTCTTTAAATTAATCACGCCAAAGACATTTATTCAAGACAAAGAGTTTTTGCCAACCCACTTTTGCATTGATGCAGAGGGATTGGCAAGGTAAAGGTATAGTCCTCCACATGGAAATGAAATGTGCGCTCGATGACCTTTCTTTCTGCTCTTAAGCTAATGAAGCATACGACGCGAAACATTTTAACAGAGAACGTTTCATGTTAGCTTTAATATTTCATAAGTTTTAAAATTTCATGAATGTTCAAGACAGATTTAATATTTCATGCATGTTTCATGATAGCTGAAATTTTTCATGCTGGCTTTAATACTTCATGGATGTCTCATGATAGCTTTAATATTTCATGGAAGCTTGAACATATACACATTCTTCCTTCAATTAGTGTACATGAAATGAAATGAATGGAATTTTACGTCCTACGTTTATGCACTATGTGGGCTAAAGAAGATGGGCAATGGGGGAAATTTTGCCAGGAAAACTGTCAAGGGATCTTTAACCTGCACAGCCTGTAACACACATGGTCTTGGTTTATTGTCCAATCTTTGCTACTTACATGCCAGCCCTCTTTACCGACAGGGGGGTAACCAGGTTCAAATTGTGCAGGTATGAGATCCTTCTAAGGGTTCACAAGAAAAGCACACAGATTCATATGAAAAATTTTATTACACATCTTTGTAATAAATAGAAATCTGTCAACACTTCAAATTGTTTTCATTCAACAGATTGAGAGAGGAATAAGTAGAAATACTATAATACAGAAAAAAAACACACAAAATACATCATCACATATTCACCAATATTATCTATACAATTATTGCCAGACTGGAAAACAGAATGGAGTTATCTTTCCTTAGATGTTACTGAGATGCACTTTATTATGCTTCTATTCTAATACTTGTCATGATTTTAAGTCCTAGTACAATCAAATCAGAAAATAAATCTAAATATCAATGTGATCACACTTGAGGGAGATATTTAATTTTAAAAAGTCACAATTATTGAGAATTCTAGTACTGATTTGATTCTTAGTAAAAATTCTTCTTTAAAATTATATTCAGGCAATAAATTTGCTCCATTTACATCAAGTTGTAAACGTCAAGTTGTAAACTATTTTAATTCATGTTTGGAATGAAGAATCTAATTTCCACCATAAATAGTTGATTTCATTCATATAACCCTTTATTTCATTTGAAACATACTGTCCTGAATGATAATTGCCTAATTAACAGTCTAATTAAAACTAGACCCAACTTTCCTTCCATTCTTTTATTAGCTTTTATCTTTAATATATCTACTTCAGTTAGGGTTTAACACCAGCCCTCTTTGACATCTGCTTTAACCAATCAAATTTATACCCTCTCCACTGCTGGCATTTTGTTCCAGGTGTCTATCAGGTTATGTCAAAAGGTAAAAAGGTGAACAAGAGGCCAGTTGTTAGACCTTAAATGAAGTGACTATATTAAAGCTAAGCTTACAAAAAACGGAACCAAAATATGGTTTAATTATAAATGGACTGTGACACCATGAGTAAAATATAGAGATCTTTAATAGTTACTGCCCTTGTTTGAATCAATCAGAAAATCGGAAGAGAAATAACTCCATTGTTTGAGATAACATTGTTTAGATATGAAAATATATTGTTGTTTTCACAATGTTCAGGTTCATAAAATTGTTCTTCAACTACGAAAGCATTTTTCAAATCTAAAATTTTATTAGGTAACACTTAAAAACCTGAAAACTGAGAATTTTACCATAAGTGAAAAATAAATGTTTATACACAAGAATAAGTAGCCCTGAGTTTTATCAGCTGATGGTTGTTTGTTTATAATATTAGAAAGCAATATACATGGCTATTGACAAACTTATTATATTCCCTTTATATAATATACAATTTTTACACCTAAATACCTCATATATAAACGATGAGGGGCTGAGGATTGTTTGCAACTTTCAACACCCAATTCTGCCAAAATCTAGACAAACTTTTGTGCATTTTAATAGCCTCGAACATCAATTAGAAATTTTTGAAGAAATTGGGCAAGATCTATTTAATGAGCCGAAAAAATGGAATCATATTAGATTATTTTTTGATATGTCATGCATTCCATTCAAAATATTTTCTTTTCTTTTTAACTTCCACCCAAAAATTTGACATTCAAAAGAACTTTCCGTCTTGCAGAATGTTGTGAATTCTAAATAAATATATCTAAAAACATGTCTACTATTTTGATCTTCCAAGCAAATTAAAATCTAAGTTTCCATGATTAGAGATTTCAGAAATATTGGAAACTTCAATTCCAACCTAGCAGTCATCTACAAGCTTCTTACAGAATGGACACATAAACTATACAAAGATAAGTCAAGTCTATACAAAATCAGCACAACCATTATCATGAAGAAATAAATTAATGAATGAATGAATAAAATGATCAATTTGAAAAATGACATCACTCGCGATTTCGATTCAATTTTCAACAATAAAAAAATAACGTATTTACATTACTATGGATATCATTTTCAACTGTCCTATGATATATTTACAATGATGTCACTACCATGCCGATGACCAGTCATGTTTGCCCATTGCATCATGGGATTAGTAAGAGACAGTTGGAATGTCTATAAAAACTCACTGGTAGAGAATGTTCTGGCAGTCGACTAGTCTATTCTATAATATCTGCCCATCTACATTATTCCAAATTATAGCAAATCATATCCATACAAATTAAGTAACGTAGCAAATTGTCAAAGCTCTCTATCAACTAGTATTATCAAAATCACAAAATGTCATTGAGTAATGCCTAGGAAAAACACAAATTTCTAGAAAAGTTTATAGATCATATTTGAGATCATAATGTCCACCAAGAAAAATGTCAAAAAATACGAAATCACATGAATTATCCAAAAGAAGCACCAAAACAAATCCTTACACGTTTGACTAGGAATCTTCGCAAGCTTCAGGTTTCTCTTTTTCAGAGTCTGATAACTTTGATTTGGACAAGTCTAATGTTTCACAAGCACTAGAATCAGAAACGGTGTGAGGAATAAGTTTAGGTGGTTCGTCTTTTGGACTTTCTATTTTTTTCTTTTCCTTCTCTTCAATGTTTTGAACCTTTTCTTTTAGTGAGTCCACAATTTTGCTCAACTTCAAGGAGCTAAAGATTTTATTTTTTGATTTGGGTGCTGGTTTGGATCCTGAAGAGACACTACTAAGAGCGTTAAATGATTTCTCGTTAGGGGTTGATGTACTGAGAGGTGTGGAAGATTTTAACGAGGAAGATTTAACAGTTGGAGTATTTAAGATGTGAGGTTTAGGTTTGTGACTATCACTTGAAGGCTGAGATTTAGAACTCGAGGATGAACTACGACTGTTTTTAGGTTTCATTGACAGATCACAAGCTTCCATTTGTTCGTCTTTTGGAAAGTTATCATATTCCTGACGTAACACTTTTTTCACTAAGTGACTGTCTGGTTTTCGAGATGCTTTCCTTTTCACTGATAAATCCTGAGCTTCTTCCTGTAACATTTTCTCACGTTGAATTTGTTTCATTTTCCGTTCCACTTCCCTCTCTTTCAGTTTCATTTTATCTTCCTTGTGACGCCGTTCGACTTTCCTCTCATCATCTGACTCTGATTCTGTTTTACCATTAGCCATGAATGGATTGGCTAAAGAAGCAAAGGATGTAGGAAGTCCAGAGAGAGATTGGAAGTTACCAGAAAGTCCTTGTGCTAGTAATGGGTTATATAACATGGGATTAAAGTACATTGGAAATGAAGGATGAGGCGTAGAAGATGAACTGGCTTTCTCACTCGAAGATTTTCCTTTCTCTTTGGATTTTTCACTTTCGTCTTTCCGTCCTTTGGAACTGGATTCCTTCGATTTTTCCTTCTTTTCACTTTCCTTCTGAAATTCACCTGTTTCCAGATCACCATATGCTCCCATCATTCCTGGGAAACCTAATCCAGCCAGTCCAGCAAACATTGGATTAGCTAATCCCATATTATGTAAAGAACCAAATGGCATATTCATTCCTAGATTAGGGAACTTGCCCATTAAGCCTGGATAACCTGCCAGGCCAGCCATACCAGCAAATGGATAATCACCACCCATTAAAGCCTGATTTAACAATGGTTCCTTAGGTTTGCGTCCTCTATTTGATGGTTTTAGTAATCTTGATGCTTCCATCTCTTTAGATAAATTACCCTAAAATCATATACAGAAAATTAAATCATATAATTTATTTAGGATATAGACATGCCTTATACATTACAATGCATATCATATATGAAATGTTACTTTGGTTGTACTTGCCAGCCATGTCTGAGTTAAGCTCTAAATGACTGTCTTGTGATTTTGGATCTGTAGATCATGGTTTATTAAAAAGAGCAACTTCTGTTGATATTTCACATATTCCAAGCAAAAACAGGCATGTGTGAATTTTTGTTTACAAACCAAAGAGTCAATGAAAAAAATCTAGAGTAGCCTCAAATATATAGCATCCACATTACATGTGTATCGGAATTATAGTGTAGAGAATTTGGAATAAGCGAGTAAACATCAGTTACCTTAGCTCGAACTATATCACCCCATTTAGAGTCAACATCATAACCTGGATTCTGTTCTAGCCATTCTGATAGATGTTTTAATGGTGGAGCTTTAGATCCGGTCATCTGTTAAAAAAATGAATATAAATTAGTATAATATACTCTCATTTCAAGTTATGCAAGATAATTAATAACATTAAGGCTAGACCAATTTATTTTCTTGTTTTATGGATTTATTCTGAAAAATCTATAGAGGCAGGTAGGAAAAATTCAATAAAAAAGACCAATTTGTGTGAAGGGCGGGAGAGAAAAAAATCATTACAAAAGCCAGGATTGACCTGGATTTTCTTACTTCCTTATCATTGGGGAACTAAGGTAAGAGGATCTGTTTAACAAGAAAATAAAATGGTCTGGTCGAAATAACAAATAATGTTACTACTATACATTACTTTAACACTTGACTTTTAAACAGATGATGTAAATGGAACTGTACCAATGGTGAAATAGTGCAGACATGTCGTAAATAGCAATCTGTGTCAAATTCCTTTGTTATAACAGATACCCTCAGTTTTGGCAAGCCCTTTTTAGGTGACAAAAACTGAGCACTATACACAGAAATTTACAGTATATTGTGAAGCATCTGTCAGTTATAATATATATCAAAGTTGACTTCTGAAGTTACATGCATCATTGAAACATGCAGTAGTAAAAGGTTATAAATAGATATGATTTGATGGCATGAGAATGAGATGAAATGATTAAAAGCACCCAAAAGCAAATATTAATGACACACATTTTGATAGATAAAAAAGAAAAGAAAACACGAAAATAGACACACAAGAATTGTAAGAAAAGACTTTTGGTTCATAGCTATCAATTTCCCGCCTTTTTTCTCCATCAGGTGTCTTTCATACCTTTTTGCCACTTTCTCTTTCTACTACTGTTATATTTTCTTCCCCGGTTACGTGTGATGCATCCATTAATCGAGGGTCAAGTTTAGGCCGACGCTTGCCAGCTTTCAGCAATTCAAGCATTTTTAATTTCTCCTGAAATTTGTCATACACAATGGAATGGACATAAGCCAGAAAACATGCATAGCTTTATTTCTGAGGACATTTTCAGTCTTTAAAACTGTTTGTGTACTTCTCGTTTTGACTTAATTTTTCATAAGAGCTTCTTCCTAAATACTCCAAAAAGTCTTTGATCTAAAATGTCCTCAAAACTGTACCCAAAGCTTCCAAAGGGTAGCATAAAGCATTGAATAAAGATTACATAGTTACACCTATACCAAGAAGTTATTTGATTACAGTATTTGAAGGCAGGGACTTCTCATACTTACCTATACATCAGTAAGCAAAATGACAAATAAAATGAAATTATTATGTGGTCATGCTAATATAGTACACCATGCACCAAACAGTATATGGGGTATATTCCTGATTTACAAATCCATTTTAGTTATTGAAAAAAGCTCGTCAGAACAGAGAAAGTTTAGAAAACATCATAACTTTGTACCATATCCAAAATTTAGAATTTTGTATGTTTATTGACAAATATTCACCAACCAAGCTTTTTTTGCGTGTTTTTCAGAACCCAAAGTTATGAAGTCTAGACCAAGTTTTTTATTTCAAAGAAATTTTTGATACAAAGCCAGTAAGTAATTAGTAATTAATATTAATTAATAGAGATAATCTTCGTTAATTAGCCAGATCAAAGAGTATTATTGAAGAATTAATATCAGACATACCATACTAAGTTCCTGCTCTGTCATTCGTCTTTCTTCTTCCTCCTGTCCATAGAGCGCTAAATCTGGTTGTTCTACAACAAATCCAGGATGGTCTATTAACCATTCCTCCAGATGTTTCTTCTTTGGTGCCTCATCCCCTGATAGTCTGGTACCATCTTCAATATTGATAACTGGTATTCGAAGTTCTGGAATATAAGTACTTCAAAATTGAGAATAATTTCTTTTTCTGTGTTTGAGCATGAAATGAGACATCACATTTTGTTGGTGCCTTGAGAAAAATTTAATACAATCATGAACCAATCATAACTGCTACTTCTCAGCCTTGTCTAACCACAAGATGTTTAAAACCTTGCATCCACTGCCTACTCAAAGAGTCAAATTTAAACAGTATGTACCTGGATCTAAATTGGCACTCATTCTTGCATGATGGCGTTTAGCTAAAGCTTCAGCCATAGCTAATTCAGCCATTTTCTCTGCTTTCTTCTTTCTTCCTCTTTTTCTTCTTTCTGGTAACAAACCTTGCTCAATCTGTAATATCATTTAACCATACAATATCACATTTAAAAAACAAGTAACAGTCAGTTTATGCATTGGAATCTTTACATGGAGTCATATGCCTGGTTACTAATCTAAATCAGTGTGTCAAAATTTGGTGGCCTTAAATCAGTCATCTATTCCTTCCTCATTATTCAAGTTGACCCAGCTGTATGTGGAAAATTTAAACTTACCAGACTATTTCGTAAAAGTGTAGCATCTAATTCTGAATGTCCATTCAAAAATCCTTCAGCGCTCATCTACAATAGAAATAAAATGTACACATGTTAAAATTCTTTAAGATGAATTCAGTTTAATTACCTCAATCATTACCTCACACACTGTACATGACTTGAAATGAATTGGGCTAATTAAAACAGGCAACTTTTGCAGTGTTCAATGAGGGAAATGTTGCCAGGATGTAGCCTACGATTTCAAATGTAAAGAGATCTTTTACTTGTACAGCCTGTAGCATTTAGGGAATCTGTTTATTTTCCTTTCTGAACAAAAAGAACGCTTACACTCATTCCTGACATGCTCATGGCTTCTGTTAGACTTTCATTATCACTAGATGCTCCGCTAGGTGGATTGTGACTTTGATTTAGTAACTGTTGTACTCTTGATGCTACAAAAAATAACAATATTATGCTTAAGATTTTAAGAAACTTTCCAACAGGTACACGATTTTCACAATATTATTGATAATCTGTGATAAGATGCACACAGTGCAATATCAGTAAAAAGAAAGCAGATCTCTCTCTAGAAACCATAACGGTGGTTATAAGTCCCTGAATTTTACACAAACAGAAAAGTTAACTATAAATTACCTCTATCAGAATCAATATCATATTTACTTCTTCTACCACTACTAGATTTAGCCGATCTTTTCTGGATTTTCATACGTAATCCTTCACCCTATTGTCATGGTAAATAAAGCATTAAAATAGGAAATCTACACATCAAACAAAGATTTGAAATAAATGACCGAATCACAATAATTCAAACTGGTCACACAATAAAAGTTATTGACATTTAATATTATAACAAAAAGCAATGAATGAAAAATGTATTTCATAATGAAAAATGATAAAGAAAAGACACTCAACAAACCATAAAATAGGGTGTAGTTCCAAGGGATGGGTCAGAAATTTTGAGAGTTTACAATTCACAAAAACAACATATTTCTGAAAATTTACAGTTGATACCATTACAACATGCAGACAGCAATTTTAAGCCATGCTGAATTTTGAAAGAGGACACACAAAGACACTAAACCAAATGATAATTGATAAAGATAATGATAAAAGCAGCCAATGATAATGATATGATAATGAATGATGGATGACGCCAGAACCCTTGTAACACGATACCCTACCTCAGACATGTGAGCCTCCAAATCTTTGGGAGATTCTCCAATCATCACCTGTATTCCTTCAAATGTTGGTTCAATATCTGAATCACCATGAGGTGTGTCACCTTTCGGAGTTGAGGAACCTACTGGAGTTGTACTGCGTGAATCAAAGGCAGCAGATGGAAATCCTTTCTTAGAAAATGGCCATTCTCCTTTCTCCACAGTATAACAGATGTGTTCTAATCTATGGAAGATTACACGATCCTAAAACAGCAAAATCATAAAATAAATTCATTGAACATTTGTGTTCAATTATAATTCATCATGAACCAGGTCCAAGGCAAGTGCAATAGTATCAATGTTCCATAACGTTAATCTAGAAATTGAATATGAATACATACCTTTGGCCATTCTAACTGTGGATTGAAGAATGATTTGCTGCCAGTTATCTCACCAGGTTCTAAACCTTCCATTTCTAAATAATCTTCATTATACATTCCAGGGAACTAAAATAAATATATACATAGTTACAGATAGAATTAATGATAATAATCCAAATTTACAAAAAAGTATCAATCTGAACAGAAGTTAAATTTGTAATCACATCTGCTTGATGCTTCTAGTTCATTGGCGTAAAGCATGTCCAAAATAATTGGCTTTTCATACTTTATGGGATTCAAAGCACCCAATTAGCAAACATCAGCCTGTACCAACAACAAACCCAGAGCCAACCTAAAACAGAAAATATTTCATTAAGTACCTGTCTTGGCGTTGTGACGGAACGTAATTCGCGTTTTATTAATTCATCTTCTTCTACCTCTTCCTTCTTTTCTTTTATCTTCACAAAATCTTTACTATCTTTACTCTCTGTGGTATCCATGGCTTCTGTTTCATTTTCTGTTTTCACAATGTCCTTTTCTACTTTAATCTTTTCTTCTTTCAAAGAGCCACTTTCTTTCCCTTCACCCTTATCACATTCATTATCACTTGTATCACCATTTACAGTTACTTCCTCTTTGACCTCACTATTTGTGGGTTTTGAGTCATCGACTTCAGGTTTTTCACTTTTGATAGGAGAGTCACTCTCCTTTTTGAGTTCTGTTTCTACTTCGCTTTTTATTGGCGATTCACTTGTATCTTTGTGTGGAGAGTCAATCTTGTCCTTATTTGGTGAGTCACTCTCATCCTTATTTGGCAAGTCAATCTCATCCTTATTTGATAAGTCACTCGCATCCTTATTTGGCAAGTCACTCGCATCCTTATTTGGCAAGTCACTCGCATCCTTGTGTGGCGAGTCACTTGCATCCTTGTGTGGCGAGTCACTTCTATCCTTATTTGGAGAGTCACTTTTATCCTTAGTTGGTGAGTCACTTTTATCCTTAGTTGGTGAGTCACTCTTCAAAGGCGAGTCACTTGTCTTTTTTAGAGAGTCACTATCTCTCACCTCTTCCTTATCAGAGCCTTCTTCATCCTCATTTGTCTCCATTTTCACAGGAGATTCCTTTTTAATGGAGGGATCTTTTTCCTCTTTAACATCCTGCGAACTTTCTGATTTTACACTCTTCTTGGATGGAGTCTCATTTTCCAGTTCTTCTTTAAGTAGATTTGGAGTTTCACCTGGAAGGAAATACAGATCATTAAGAAATGGAAAATTAAGTTCAAATTTTAAGACATCTGGAAATGATTGCCAATACATCAGTTTTATGTTATCAAGGTTTGTCTTGTGATTCTCAAACCAGCCAATCAACATGCTTATATTCAACCATTTTTCATTTTGTTTTGAAAATACGAACACAAGCACAATACACTTCTGTTCTGAGAAAGGTCATTTTGATTGGTTAAATTCCACTGCCTCATACAAAACTATTTGGATAAAGTGAAATAAGGTCCCATTTATAAATTGGTTTGGTTTTAATAATGATAATAAAATACTAACCTCTTGGAGTGCTAGGTGTACCTGGGGTACCATTAGGATTTAGATGACTAAAAGGTGAATTATTACCACGAGCTGTAGCTTTAGTAAATACTTCATGAAATGATAATGTTGGATCTCGTAAGATATGATAATCAGTTCTGGCCACACCATGTCTGTAAAATCAAAATAGTCAGGAATATATAAAACTGCTTAATTTTATTTCACTTGAATATGTAGTGGCATTTCCTTTGCAAGTTTCTTAATTTCTTAAGTCAACAGGTGTTCCTCAGCTTAAGTCAAATGGCTTGGAAACACAGTCAAAGGCAGAATTACCCTTCAGAAAATCTGATGCAAGTTACACTTTAGATTTCAGCTTTTGTCTTACCTGGCTGCTCCTATTAACAATTCTTTATCATGTTTACCACAGATCCACCATCTTGGCATATCAAAAGATGGCTGACATAATTGGATATGTTCGTCTAATTTTGGATGGTATAACATTTCTTCCCGTATCTTATTGATAATATCAATTCGTGCTAGACATCTAGCAGCACGTTCTTCTGTGATCGGTTCAACATACATGGTATTTGGTGGAGCTTTGACTGAAATTGAAGATGGAATTAGTATTTCTAAACCTTATTGGACTCATGAAAAAGAGAAAAATCAATGTGCAATAAATCCTGAACCAGCACAATCCACTTATATTCATTACAGATATGGTTTAATCATGTGGTAAGAACCATAAACCTTAACCTTCAAAACAATCACTATGCTATCTACCGCGCAGAAGGCAAACAGCCTAACTCACGGCACACAGGCACCAACCATTCTGTCAAGATAAGAGAAAAGTTTCCATGCAGTAACATTTGATTGTATTGGCCATAAATAATTGGCATTTTGAAATTCAAAGATACTCACTCTCTTTTCCCAGCTTTCCACAAACTTTTTGGCACATGAAATAAAATCCCTGAAAGTATTCTGTGAGTGTATCATCAAACTTCTTATCTAATTTAGCCAAACTTCTAAATTTATCCCAAATAAATCTTCCAGTCTTCCTGTCAATCTCTACACCAAATGATGAGGCAGTTTTATAGAAATCAGCTTCTTCTCTTCTTGACCAACGACTAAAATGATATCATGATTAAATACAATATAATTTTTTGATTAAATGAATACAGCAGTGGATTTCAGCATGGAAACAAATGCATCTCAAATGAGATATTGTTTATATTGTAGTCTGATAATTTATTTTTCATAGCAAAATATTCTGAAAAGCTCAAATGTCCCTGTGGTTAAAAAACGATTTGTAGAACTTGATTAAAAGTCCTAATTCTGGCATCAAAAAGTCACCCTATATTTGCTAGAGTATTAAAATTGACAAAAAAAAAACAACTTACTTCTGTAAAGATTCTCTTCTGCGATATTCTCTTTCTTTCATAGCCAGATCGCTTCTGCCACGCTTTTCTAATTTCTACAAAATAAGATAAAAAATATATTCCATATTTAAATTAACGGCAACATAAATGCTTGTACTTTAGGCATATATATACATAAATGGACAAACTTTCTTGGTCCTTCAAGTCTGAATTTTTTCTTACGATATGTTCTGACAGTCATTGTAATATTGTGGTCTTAAACTATAAAGTCTATATTGAGAGTAGTCTCCCTTGGAAGAACAGTTAAAATTCAGGATATGATTGTAAATTCAAATGTTCTCCTTAATCAAATCTCAGCTAGCCTGGCAAACTTTCATCCCACAAGATCAATAACCAACTTACTCGTTGTTGCATCTCCATCTCCATGATACGTTTTTTATTTCCACGTTGATAACATGTAATTAATCTACGTAACCTCGAGTTCAATTCAGATTTATCTGGGAATGGTAATTTATCCCCATTATCTAGAAAAGAAAATATCACTTATTATTTACATCAAATTTTCGGAAGAATTCTATTTAATTTTACTCAGAAATTTAAAACAGACTATTAGCAGATTTTGTGATAGTGACGTCATAGAATGATTATTTTATTGGAATTGCAAGAACCACAGACTACTGACTGATAATTGAATGGTGCAAATCAATGCTTACAGTGTCCCTGATACACATAAATAGTATTCATAAAATCTCTTTACAATCTCTTTTAATATATGTTTCTGAGAGGGGGATTCCTCCCAAAACAAACTCTAAGAACCCCTCTTCCTAATTACAACTACCCTGCTATCTCTTACTGTAGGCTCAGATTATCTTAAGGTTTGAAATCATCCTATTTCATTGGATTGACAGAACTAAATAATCATCATAGCAAACTGAAAGTAGATAATTTGGGCTGGTCTGAATCACCATGTCCATAAAATTAATAGTTGAATTGATTCTTACCTTCTGATTTGGAAGGATTTGTGGATTTCTTCGATTCAGGAGCAGACGTCATGGAAGCTTCATCATCATCAAAATCATCATCATCATTCCTGAAAAAAAAAAAAATGAATGCTAGAAAACTTTGGTACAAACTCTTTTGTCAATGGAGGTCAAAATAGTGTATTCTTCAGTGGTTCATTGAGAAAGAGCTTGTACTCATGGTATATTTAGTCCAGCACATCCAGACTAAATATTCTCAGTATTAGCATGGCTAATCATCATTAGAATACTTGGGTGCATCAGTGTTTTAATCTGGTACATGGGCTCAAAGGGTCAAGGCTAAAGCTACTCTTTTCTAGAACCATGGCGTTAATACATAACGAACTCAAATGAGATGCCCTTTTTGCCAACTGCAAAATTGAAAACTTGAATCCAATAGTTTTACTCACTTGTCATCATTTTCCTCGTTTTGTTCACGAAGTAAAGCTGCGCCATCTGGTGGACCACATCTTGATAGAAATACTAATGTTGGATCAGAACGTATCTGGTTAAACTTTTCATAACCTAAAAGAATGAAGACCATCATAAACTATTCTATATCTTTAAATCTTTCGTCTGTACTGGTATAGTAAGTTCCTAAAACCAGGTAGGAACGCTCTTAACTTAATATTCCAAAGTCGAGTTAAAGACTGGTCATGAAGACACCCATAGACTACATTATCTAGTACGCTGTCAATACTTAAGCTTATTTCAATTATAACAAATTCATCGAAAAGATGACCAACCAACGAAACATTAACATATGAAAAACTTACCATGTTTAAAGACTCCTACAATAAGAGATCTATCAGCTAGCTCATCCCACCAGAATGTAGGTGTATCACGATCAGCTGATGGTTTAGGAATGTTAATATCCCTGAAAATACATGTAATATTCAATTAGCATCATCAGAGATCAACAGAGATCCATTGCTATACTGTTTCTTACAGTTTTAATGTCTTGAAAGGGTGAATTCTATCCTATCAGGTTTCCATGGAAATATATATATTGAAAAGACTTACTTGATATTTGCTCCTTGGAAGACCTTATGTGCTTCTTCACCAACAATTTCTTGTTTGAGGTAGTAGAGAAGACGAACCCGTAATAAAACTCTGAAAATATATTAAGTATTGTTTTAAGATAGACCTAAGAATGTCTAAATGACGTGTATAAGATATAACCTACTTGTTAGAATGTCAGTCTAAATGACGTGTATAAGATATATCCTACTTGTTACAATGTCTGTCTAAATGACGTGTATAAGATATAACCTTCTTGTTACAATGTCTGTCTAAATGACGTGTATAAGATATAACCTACTTGTTAGAATGTCAGTCTAAATGACGTGTATAAGATATATCCTACTTGTTACAATGTCTGTCTAAATGACGTGTATAAGATATAACCTTCTTGTTACAATGTCTGTCTAAATGACGTGTATAAGATATAACCTACTTGTTACAATGTCTGTCTAAATGACGTGTATAAGATATAACCTTCTTGTTACAATGTCTGTCTAAATGATGTGTATAAGATATAACCTACTTGTTACAATGTCTGTCTAAATGACGTGTATAAGATATAACCTTCTTGTTACAATGTCTGTCTAAATGATGTGTATAAGATATAACCTACTTGTTACAATGTCTGTCTAAATGACGTGTATAAGATATAACCTACTTGTTACAATGTCTGTCTAAATGACGTGTATAAGATATATCCTACTTGTTACAATGTCTGTCTAAATGACGTGTATAAGATATAACCTTCTTGTTACAATGTCTGTCTAACTGATGTGTATAAGATATAACCTACTTGTTAGAATGTCTGTCTAAATGACGTGTATAAGATATAACCTACTTGTTACAATGTCTGTCTAAATGACGTGTATAAGATATAACCTACTTGTTAGAATGTCTGTCTAAATGACGTGTATAAGCTGGATCAAGGACGGAAGCAGGGTTAAGATCTATGTTAAATTTTTCTGATTCTGGTTCCACAGGTTCTGGTATATTAGGATCTCTTTTTTTATTACTCTTTCTTCCACGTGGTACTGGCGCCGATAAACCTGAAAAAGTTCACCAATAATGATGAATTACATAGAGACCAGAAAAAATGAAATGAAATGGAATTTTACGTTCTACTTTTCTGCACCAAGTGGGCCAATGAAGACAGACAACATCATGCAGTGTGCAATGAGGGAAATTGAAAACAATTAACACGCGAAAGGGGTACATACCTTTATGATTTTTAAGAACAGCGTTACTGTTGGGTGACACTAAATCTAATATAAAACTTTTAATTTTATCATCACCTTTATAGGTTGATAAACAACACACCAGCTGAAATTGGAAAGACAAGTTGTCATATTGTTGTCTGGATTACTCCCTTCTGTAGTCAAATAGAGTTGCTTGCCCTTACCGTCCTGTTTTAGGATGCCTTGAAGGACATTAATGAATAAAACATGGCCGAAATGCTCTGGTTTAAGCGTAATTCCATAATGCAACATTAACATCTATTTCAGTATATACAGTACCAAAAGTCTATGGCTTGTTATGTGCAGCCTACATGTATTTTACTTCCCGATTAGAAACATTTCTAATATGTAGACAAGAACACTTACAATTCCTCGAGCTATGGTCTCAATATCTTTTTCATCCAGACGTCTTTTAAATCTTACATGATTCAATATATCACCCCATCTTCCCCAACTGTAAAATATAGAAAATGTGAACATTCATTTATATTTTGTCAAGGAGATAAAAGCAGAAAGTTCTTCAAGAAAAGTTTTCTACAGTAAATGTCACTTCCTGTTTAAACTATTAGGGTTTCCGTATGGATTGGCAATGAACTCTAACCTTAAGTGAAATTTAGTACATCATCAATCAAAACTTACCCATAAACCATCATTGATTTCTCCACTTTGAAGCATTCAGAACGACAATAACCATCACCAGTGTATTCATCATTAAAATCTTCATCATCATCTTTTCGTGATTTACGTTTGGATTTACGTTTTGAGGAGGATGTTGCCTTGCCTTCTTCATCACTATCACTAGAAGATTCTAGTTCGCTCATATCAACAACTGTATCATCATTACCAAATCGTGTTGTTTGTTTTCTTCGTCTTGGTAGATCAATTATCAATTCATTCTACAAGCAAGGAAAATAAAATGAAGAACTTTCCATTTGTTAGGTCCAAATTTTCCAATTTTCAATTGTCACAGGAACACAAGAGACAAGGCATCAAGGGCCTTTCTCGAAACAAAATATTTTGTTGATTGTAAAATTGTTAATCCCTCGCGATAAAAGCGAAAGAATTTAAAGTTTTAATCCAAGCTTACCCTGTTCTGAATCTCATCCACATCAATATCAGCTTTCTTGGCCCACTTCTGCCAGAATTCCGGATCATTAATATCTATATCAGTTCTGTTGGTTGATAAACTGAAACTAGCCTACAACAGAAAGGAACAAATATATAGAGTTCAAGTTTCATATGATATCAACCATAACAATTATTCCCACAAACAATAACCATTGAAACATCACACGGAAATTAATCCAATATGCACCACAACAAAAAATACAAACTTAACCTACCTTGGCAAATGTGGAGCCTTTTCCCTCTGATTCTATTTGTATAACTTGTGTACGACGTTTTAAAATCTGATCAATATCTTCTTCACAGAAATCATCACCTGCTGTATCGTCATCCATTAATGCACCATACGCACCTTTCTTTAATAACTCTTCAACCTCTTTCTTTGATAGTTGGGATGGCTGAAAATTCGCATATATTTTTTAAGATTTGGCACATATTTCTAATACCATTTGTGAAAAGCTCCTGCCTCACTGCATAGAATCTTAATCTCATACTTATTAAGAAGTTCTACTGCTCCATATCACTTCCTTAGCAACTGCACTTTGACTTAAATAACTGAGTTAAAACAAATCAAATGATTACAAATCACCAAAGCTTACCTGATTGGTACCAGGTTTTTCTCCACCAAGAGACTGTAAAACAGCTTTATCTAAGCCTAGTTTCATTGAAGCTCTATCAAACATCTCTCTTTCATATGAGTTCCTGGTAACCAGTCTATAAATCTTCACTGCTTTCTGTTGTCCAATACGATGACATCTAGCTTGTGCCTGAAATTTCCATAAATGTTGCATGAAGATATGGCAGTCAGACTTGACAACTGGCTCTATGCTGGCAAAGATTATTCTGGCAGCTTTTTGAGGTGAGGGATTAGGTAAATTAAAACACCAGATTGATTACCAAAAGCACTGGCCATTGCATAATTATCATGCTTTAGGATTCAAACTACAACTTAATCATGTGGTAGACGACAACCTACCGTATCACTCCAATGCTCTATTAACAACTTTGAAATGCTCTGAGTTTGGTCTAGTATATTACCTGCAAGTCATTCTGTGGATTCCAGTCTGAATCATATATAATACAAGTATCAGCTGCTGTCAGATTGATACCTAGACCTCCAGCTCGAGTACACAGTAAAAATACAAATCTATCAGAATCTGAAATTCAAAAACAAACAATTATGACCTGTAGTAGGGAATTTTAGAACTTCATGTTTTCTCATCTCTTTTTTAGGTATAAATAACATTACACTCTTGTGCTTCAGTTAAAACTTGTGACGATGAGCAATATCATGCAGTGTGCAATGAGGGAAATTTGGCCAAGAAAGCTTACAACAGAGGTAAATGTAACATAATAGTCAAGTAAACATGACAAGAATCTCACCTTTCTTGGAGAATCTATCAATGGCTTCTTGTCGAATATTACCTCTTATTCTACCATCTAGTCGTTCATATAAATAACTATTGAGAAGAAAACATTCATAATTAAAACCAAAATAACAGAAACATAAGGACTGAACAATGGTTAAAAGGTAGACAATTCTCCCTTGAATTCACTTTGACAGTGTCAGTGTCCAAATATGTTCCATAACTTTTCACTCCTTAATACTATATCAGCAGGATTCTAAAGCTTTCCTTAATGAATTCTTTTTCATAATGCAATGAATTCAATGAGGGATATTAATTAATACAAGGGCAATAACTTACTGTTTATGTACAAGATAATCCTCTAATATATCCAACACTTTTATCATCTGAGAGAAGATTAACACTTTATGGCCACCCTGTTTTAATTTCGGTAATAATTTATCCATTAATACCATTTTACCACAGGACTGTACCATAGCAGTAAATGTGGGGTCGATATCGGTTGGCGTTTTAGTTTTCATATCATCCATAATTTTATCTTCAGCACCTGATTAAAAAACAAGAAAAAAATTTATACATAACATACACTCCACGACCGGGTTTGTCAACTTCGAGAGTAACTGATAATTTATCAACCTAATGAAGAGAGGCAATGTCATGCAGTGTGCAATTAGGGAAATTTTAATGGCCATAAGCCTACTATTTATCCAGGCATTACCAACTGTTCACGGTTCTTAAAGGTAGCACATGCAACTTCTGTTTCTAAAAATTTCTCAAAACTCAATAAATATGACATGAGATAAGAGTTAATAATACCTTTAATAAGGAAGGGATGATTACAACATTTTCTCAATTCCATCATTGTGTTCATTAAATTTGGCACATTAGCAGACCCTGTGGCACCTTTAGATAAGAATGTAAAATTTCTTTCCAATATGGCACGGTAATATTTCTTCTGTATGTTTGTCAATTCAACCTGGAAGGATAAAAAATTGCTTTTAGAATATAGACCATGCCACTTGCATTCTTGTCTTGAAATGTAAAGTTTCACAAACACATCTTACTAATGTTGCAGAAGACAAATTCCAAAACTACTTTGTGTACACTTTAAATTTTTGTTTTTTTGCTGAACTGTTAAATGCTTTGTACTCTATTTCATGACAAATATGAATACTAAATTGTCTTAAATTATTGGGATGGTATAAAACACAAACCTCTACAATTGTTTCTTCTTTTGGTGCCAGGTTTTTCTCTACATCTTCCTTTAACCTTCGTAACATCATTGGTTTTAAAATCTATTAATAATACAATAAATAAATAAATAAATAATAGCAATAACAATGAAGGTGCATCAAGTTTCATCAGGATAGCACACTCATTTTCAATTCTGTTGAGGGTTGGTATTGACGTCTGCTTTCAGCCAAAGATGATATAGCAGACATAACTGTTGAGGGTTCTTAAAATCATATTTATAGCAATACTATATCTTAATAACATCCACAATTGTCAATGAAGTCTAAGTTGAAAGGAAATTTGGAATGAAAATCTGGACATGTTCTTTACCAACACAAATATAGAGCAGTTTGATTCCTTGAGTTACTATCAATGATATTATCCATTTAAATGAGTAATCAAAACCAACATACCTCTTTCAGTTGATCAACTTGTGATTCAGTTTTAAGATTACCAAATTCCCCAACAAAAGCTTCAGAGGAGGCAAATTGTTTAGGTTCAAGGAAATTAAGTAAACTGAATAATTCATCAGTATTATTTTGTAAGGGTGTACCAGTTAATAATACCCTATGTTCCTGTAAGATAAATAGGTAAATAATCAGTAAGTGGATGCTCACGTCTGGCCATGTATTGTTGAAAAGATCTTAACTCTAGGATATCCTAGAAATAGACTTAGAAGTTAAGAAACTGGGACATCCTAGCGCTAAGATCGTTTTGTTTATGTATTTTCACCGCCATGGATAACAGTAAATGAAATGAAGATTTATGTACTACTTTTCTGCACCTTGGCTAAAGAAGAAAAGGCAACACAGTGTGCAATATGGGACATTTTGCCAGGACAGCAGCATAAGCCTACTCTATTTTAGATTTTATACCAGTAAGTAAGCGAGAAACTCATTGAGCAACAAAGTAAAACCAACTTACCAGATCTATTTTATTAAGTCCGTCCATTAAACGACAGTTCCTATTCTTTAATCTATGAGCCTCATCAATAATCAAACATCTCCATTTGATACTACTGATTAAATCTACATCTGATATAATTATTTCATATGTTGTTATCAAAGCATGAATTTTATATATACCAGGTATCTTATTGCCCTGCAATAGCAAGAAATAATTCAATTAATAACATTTACAAATTTATATCATTTTGTTTAAAAGATTGTGGAAGATAGACCTGAACTCATTCAACATGGAGCGTTGATTGATGAAGCATCATACACATTCAAGCTATAAAACTGTATAAATTCATGTCATGCAGTCGCTCATGTGCAGAGATAATTATCAAAGTTCAGCGGACACTTGCCATAAAACGATATATGGTCTTATGACAAGGAGATAATTAAACTAAAAAAAAAATTCATTGCACTAATAAAAGCACTATATATAGGCCAACTTCATAAAGAATATAAGCTGCTAGATCCTAAAAGTACTAACACTTCAGAAAAAATAAGGTAAACTTACAGCAGAGTCTCTATAGTATATTTCATATTCTTGTATCATATTACGACTAGGGGCACTGAAAAAAAAGACATAATAATAAAAATTTCCATTGTTAACCATTAGGCAAATAATTTCAAGAAGAAAAAAAATCATTCAAAATATAAAATTTTAAAACCATCCCGGATCTTGTCAATCCAAACTCTTATCTCTCATTAGACGACAGACTAATTGTCCGTAGGAGATATATCCATATGATTAATCTACTTACGTTCCATGGTAGGTAATTACATTCATGTCAGTCCAGGTTTCAAATTCACGTTGCCAGTTAGCTATAGTTGATAATGGAGCTACCACTAGGAAAGGACCATGTATACCATATAAATCTATTTCGTGTAAAAATGTGATACTCTGTATAGTTTTACCAAGTCCCATCTCGTCAGCTAGGATACAATTTTGTCTGAAAAAATAAAACATTTCATGAATTTATTATTCAAAATTTAAAAGGTTTTTTTTTGTTTATCTGTTGCCAATCAATGCATTGAGTACTATTTCTACAATTTCCTGTTAGGAGAATAATTATCATGCAGAATAAACATTAACTCTTATTATCGCGCTTTTTATCAGCAATTAGAAATGACAGAATAAATGAGAATTCTCACCTATTATAATAACAGAATGTTAACCAATTAACACCTTCTAGTTGGTATTCTCGAATAGAATTGTTATTTTTATAATCTCGTGATTTAGGTAGTTGTTTCCATTCATCAGGGCTTGGTCTTTCTTTATGCTGGAAAGGAAAATAAAGTATAAATGAGAGTAACTTATTTATTTTGTACATTTTCAGAGAGATTATAAATTCATAGATAAACCACTCAAAACATCTGATCTCTTTACATAAATGTATATCCCTTTCTGTCATGTAAAGAACTTGGCACTAGTCTATAGATGCAAGTCCATCCATTTTATGACTGATAGGAAAAACTCAATCAGAAAATTTGCAGGAACTATCATTAAAACCATCAACTTTGGAAGCACAATGTCTTAAAGTGGAAACTATTCATGCACTTAATGATTCCTTAATGTAAAAGTACATACTACTCGTTCCTCTGGTGATGGTAGAGTTCGGAATTTACGGAAATCTTCCACTTTCTTAGGATCTACATCTTGCTGAAGTTCCCAGGTACAATCTTCATACGCCATACTTCGCCATTTTATAAGGAAATATGTCATTTCTTGTTGTGTGGCTGGATCTTTAGCTATTTGTTCATCTAAAACTCTATCTACTTCCGTATAGTCTGGGTTGAAATATTCATCTTCATCATTCTGTAATGGAGTAGGAACATTAGAAGATGGAAATCTTACTAATTCATGTTTAAATCCTATAATCTCCTTTTATTTAGCATGAAGCTACATTCTGGCAAAACAAATCTTCAGAATGTCAAGGAATTACGTACTTGGTCTTATACCTTGACTTTTTTGTATTACGAAGTTTGTAAATGCAATGATTTGATTGGATTGTGCACTAGCAAATACAGTCAATCTGAGCTCTCAACAGAAAGACTGAACAAACATGCTCATGTTCAATGCATTTCATTATGCCTTTGTGAAAAAAATAGAACATAGGGCCTTACCATTTCAAAAACATTTGTCTGTTGCTTTTTCAATCTATATCTCTTGAGTTTACCCAGAATTCTCTTGTCTTTGGCTTCCAATTCTTTCTGAGTCTTCCAATCACAATGTAGATGAGAGCTATAAGGAGAGAAAAGGATATAAGTTTCTGAGTAATCAAGGAGACACGATCGTCTAAATTTATGACTCTTTATCAAAAGGTGAAGCAAAACTGGTCAAGATATAAATATTCTATATAGTATTACTTACTAATTCTTAAATTTGACCAGAAATTCTTCTTCTCCTTCCTCTGACTTATCTTTTTCATCATCCTGAAATCAACAATTTTCAAAATTATGTCATTTACTGTATAGTATTTTACTACTTACATATTCTTATATCAAAGGCATTTCATGTTCTCTACTCAGTATGGCTATCCATACCAAAATTGGTGCCAATCTGCATATGAGTATATTCAATTGGCATCAACGTTTATTTGCTTCTACAATGTATAGCTAAACTGTTACTTCGGATAAGTTTCGTTTTAAAGTTCAGATTGATAGTGTTTATTTCATAAGAGAATTACATTACATTACTTACATCTTCGTCATATTTTCTTATCCTGGAACCCAGAATCTTCTCTACAACAATAACTTCTTCTCCAGGTGACTGGTCCTAGAAACATCAGACATTTGATTAATTTCTTATTATAAATATGTTCCAATCAAATGAGTAAGTTTACAGTAAGATTACAGCATAAAATGAGCAACTTGGAAATATCATTCATTCATAGATACAAGCACTAATAAGTATACAGGGATTCCATTAACCCTTTAAACACTGGCAGCTGCTTTAGACACAATTGTAAACAAAGCCACATATCATTGTATCATACACTTTAAAGTTAAATTACTTGGACATTTTAATTCATTAATCCTCAGTGTTCAAAGGGTTGATACTTACAGATTTCATGGCCACAGGAGCGTTATCAACAGCCTCTATATCAACATCATGATTATCATCTGATAGATTTAAGTCTAGATCATCCATATACTTCTTTCTTTTCGTGTTTCGTGATGATCGACGTTTCTAAATTCAAACATTAAAATTTAAGAACACAATCGAACATGTATAGATGTTCCTGTGACCTATTAATCCAAAACTTGCGAAGATCTCTGGGTTGTTTATTTCCAAAAGGTTAACTGCGTCTTTCAAAGCTGAGAAAATCATGAATTCTATCCCAGAATATTGTGTTCAAGTTAACTTACATTAGTATTATCATCTTCTTTATTAGGTGAACCTTGCGGAGAGACATCTAAATCTGATAAATCTGGCGATGCAGCACGTTTACGTTTGGTTTTACCCTTCTGCATAAAGGTTGCTGGAGGTCTGAAAGTAAAATTGATAGACATGAACATTTTTCTAACCATGACAAATACTCGATTTAAAATAATTTTGCATTCTAATTTACTCACTTTAATGGTTTTGAAGTTTTAGATATATAAGTAATGCCATAAACGTTTCAAATCAGCAATAAAGATTTACTCTAGAATAATTAGTATCTGCATATAACAGTGAAGTACCGTCTGTTACTTACTTTTTGCGTTTTGTAAAAAGACTAGAGACAGGTTCTGGTTCAGGCTCGGGAACAACAGGTACCGGTATTGGAACTGGAATTTCTCCATTTTCACTTGGTGGTACAGAATCCTCTTCTCCTATAGCTGGTTGTGTCACATCAGAAGTAGAGTCAGCCATTGCGGCATCAATGACTGGAACAGGAAGTGAGACATCACCCACAATAGAGTCTGCTAAAATTGAAGTATCGTCACCAGTCTTTGATTTTCTCTTACGTTTCTTTGGTTCTTTGGGAGTATTTGCAGCATTGGGATCTTTAGGTGTTCTTGGTTTTCGTGGCTTCTTTTCCTTCTTTTCACCATTGACTCCATCTTCTGTTTTCTTTGTTCGTTTCTTTCGTGGTTTCTTTTCAGGGGAACTGTCGCCTTCTGTCCCATCAGTAGGAGGTATGTGTTCAGGGGACATTACTTTAGGTAAATCAGTGACACCAGATGCCTGGGCTTTAGCTATGGCGTCTGCTATTATTCTGTTGGCTTTTTCTTGGTTTTGATTAGATTTGACAAGACCAGGCATTTCCAGGTTCTGTAATGGTGGAGGGTCAGCATCAAGAGGTGTGAATTTATAAGGATCTAAAGATGGTGGTGAAAGAGGTGGACAAGTTTCGGGAGTATTTAAACCTTGATGAGTGGATTGGATGGAAGATTGTTGTGATAGTGATAAAGATGATGGTGGTTGTGAGGTAGAAGTTGGTAAACCCTGAATTGTTGGACCAAATGATGGTGTTTCAAGCTGAAATAAAAGAAAAGAAAGGGTTGCCATATGTTATCAATATACTCTTAGAATTTTGTTGGCCAAAACTCCATCAAAACAATGAAGGCAGGGACTAAATGAAAATTACCATGTTAAAACTTGTAGATGTGCATTAACCTCTTTCTGAAAAGTAACCCAAATGTTTAACTGATAACCTATTCCGATTTAAAAACACCAAAGATGGGAAGAAAAAAACACACGATAGTCCCGTAAGAAGCTCGACTCTGAATAAAACATTGCATTTCGACAACATCATTAGCATATTAGAGCAATTGGACATGAAAATTTCAAATACCGTAATTATCTTTATAAAATCTTGGTTGACTGAATCAACAAAGAGAACAAATAGAGAATAATCAAGACTATAGTCTAATCAATACCATCACATTAGTATAACAATTACAATCTTCTGACAACCTCTATTCCTTTATACAACACTACACAACAATGTTCTTATAATCTAAAGCTTTTATCAAACTCAAATCTGGCAACTCATCAACTATTTTTAAATTGCGAATTATAAACAACCATTACCTAGAAATTTTAATCTATACACAGAAATGATTGATTTTCTTTGAGATATTGTCTGTTTTAAGGGTCAATTAGCAAAGTATAATAACCATTGCAGAGGTATCAGTAACAAAATAGACTGGCATGCTACGCATAGCATAAAGTCTGCAACATTCTACATTGGCATTCGAGCATATTTTTTAATGAAGGTTTCCAAAAATGACTACTTATGAAACAAAGAAAGCTTAAATGATAGTATATAGTTTTCAAAACTGGATCATTTTGCAGCAGCGAATTAAGAACACAGAACTACATGAAAAAGTCTTTAAGCCATTCCCCAAAAAATGGCTAGAATTCAAGGATTACATTTTTTAGGAGTGTTAAAAACTTCTGTGTAAATTCTGGCACAATGAACTATATTTGACCTTGTATATTTATTTAAGTTTGGAGGCCATATTGTCAAGAATATAAGTTTTCTAATCATATCACTTTACATATTAAACTATACTATGACTGATAACCTATCCTACTTCATCTGTATGATACATTAAAAATATATTTTATAATTTTATATTAATAACATATTAAATAACTTATATTTTAAACTTTTGGACAGTTCATTTATATAAACTGGTATAATCTAAATTAATGGACAGTACACTTATATAAACTTATATTTTCTGAACTTTTGGACAATACACTTGCATAAACGTATATTTACTTAACAATTGGACAGTTCACTTATATAAACTTATATTTACTTAACAATTGGACAGTTCACTTATATAAACTTATATTTACTTAACAATTGGACAGTTCACTTATATAAACTTATATTTACTTAACAATTGGAAAGTTCACTTATATAAACTTGTATTTTGTAAACTTTTGGTCACTACACTTGCACAAACTTATATTTACTAAAAAATTCGACAGTTCATGAAAGTTCCAATTTGCATGCAAAGTTCAAGACTTGTCTATGTTTATTCTTTTTAGAATGATAAAACAAAACATTAATACAAGTAAACTATCTATTTGTGATATGTCTCTTAAGCACTATTTTAACAGTTAAAATATATTATTATTATATATGTCTCTTAAGCATTCAGATATCTTTTATCAGTGCCAAATTAGTAAACTGGTCCAGCATTAGTAAATTTGTATACCTAACTACTAATCCATAGTTTGACCTTCTTACTGTGTTAGCTTTAGAAAACCATCTGGTCAAATTACATTAGTACTACAAACTGTCTTTGTTATTAGGTAGCCATTTTTATTATTATCCACACCAACTGATTAATTTCTTCAAGAAAATATGGCTAACTTCTTATCTTCTACAGATCTAAGGAAACCTTGAGATCACATAAAACTAGCCAAATCTGATGAAATGTTTCAACCATGCACAAAACCAGCAAACGCAAAAAAAAAGTTCAAAATTTAAACAAAGAACTCACATGAGCTGATCAAGTCTTTCACAACAAATAAACACTAAAATCAAAATGGCTTAAAAACTCACTGAACCATAAAATTCATTCAATATCAACTTCCAAACCATCCAATTAAACAAAAGAAGTCACAGATCTTGAGTAATCTTTACCAAAATTGACATTTTTAAATCCTTCATTTCATCTACTTTTTTGAGAACATATTTAGAACATTTTTAATAAATGACACCATATCTAATACACAATTCTACGTTTCTTTCAATACATAAGTCTGATGATAAATCATCAAGTATTTACTTAACCTTAAATATTTGGTACACAAATAGGAGTGGTCTATAATATATATACTATCATATTAAACTACATATAAAGATAATATCAATTGCACATTATTAACAAATCATGGACATTGCATTCATTACATTGAACAAAAGGAATTACCATATCATATGATAAATCCAACTACTATTATTCAAAATATTTTGAAATAAACAAATATCAAAATTAAAATCTTACTCATTTTGAAAAAGATATCCATTTAAATTTGAACTGCTAAATCCATAATATATTTAAGAAAGACACAAGAAAGTTGAACACATCTGACCTCAATATTATACTGTATGAAATGACAAGCCCTGTGGTGTGAACTCAGTATGAATGGTATTTTGTAACAAATGAGTATCTGGGGATGATAAAGACTGACTGCTGGCTGGCCTCACTTCATTCCCAGACAAAGAAAAAGGTTTGAATGGAGAGTGAGATCAACTAAGAAATAGACTTGATCATTATAACTAAGGTTTAATCACTAACTGGTGTTTAGCTAGGGGTAAGATTGGTGGTGAAAGTGTGAAAAAGAGAACTGGTTGCTTAATCCCTTTTTTTAACAGTTACTTGAACCACTATACTGAAGAATGGTCACAACTCTCTGTAAAAATATAACTTGAGATACTGGGATTTAAAAATTCAAATAGGACATTAATAACTAAAGATATTCAAATTAATATGTACAAAAGGCATGTTGTTTTGGTAGTATTTGCCAGCCATGTCCATTTTGTAGCTCTAAAGTACAAACCACAACCAATGTTTTATGTTATTGTTGAATATTTATGCCTTAAAATCTTATTAAACTGGAAATAAGTATGGTTTTCTGTGCAATGTACGGGACCAGTTTATTGATATAGTAAAAAATAGCAAATTGTTTCCCAAGGTCATCACATCACCATGCATTATATGAACATTATATTTTAATAAATAAATGTAGCATATGAATCATTTGCATTATCAAATTAAATTTGATATAAAACATTTCGAATTTCACTGAAATGATTCATCAAGTTAAAAATAGATGTTATTTATTATAAGAGTCAATAATTAGATAGCAGATAATGGTGGAATAGAAAATATATTGTGTAGGAAGGAAGTCTGTTTTATATCATTATTCATCATTAACTTCACATCATTAGTTCAAATCTAAAACCTTTTTCTGAACTAATAATACCATTTCAAAAGCAATATCCATACACAGACAAAAAATAGAAGTGGAAGAGCATCTTATTGAAATGTAGTTGATGCAAGAAAAAGTACTGTAATGCCAGTAATTCAATGAGAAAAGTGGACCTTTTCCTTATTTATCATTGCGGTTCTTTAACAAGCTTTGTCTGTAGAGCATAAAAGTCACACAATTTCCACTAACCTTATTCTAGCAATTATCCCCATGGAAAGAGAATTTCAAAAATCATTTTGTCAAGTGTAATTAAACAAAAATTACACATAATAGACACTGAAATAATATTCAGACAACTTATTCAAAATATGAATTGAGAAAAAAGCTTGACATCATTTTTTCAATCATTTAGAGCAGTCAAATGAAATCCCCAAACAAGGGGAGCAACTCTTATGTTCATGTTGACTCTTCATCTTGAAG
Organism: Lottia gigantea; assembly: GCF_000327385.1. Lineage (NCBI taxonomy): Eukaryota > Metazoa > Mollusca > Gastropoda > Lottiidae > Lottia > Lottia gigantea. The sequence continues at coordinate 120,768 of NW_008708585.1, read as the reverse complement.
GAAAATTAAGACATATCACTTTTGGAAGATTACAGCATCAATTTCCTACCATAGACAAAACCAGTTATAAAACTACAAAATAGTACTTAAAAGGTCTGTCTTGTATCTAAGTAAAAGTATTGAAGAATGTACTTAAAGTTCACAAATTAAGTATTACAATACATTTTATCTAAACTCAGTGAAGCAAGACAAAGAATATGCTGCCCTAAATACTGTACTACCAATACACTCTATTTCTTTGTTTAATCATCTGATATTTTAAAGAAAAGTCTAACACCTGTTGGTTTGTAGATACCCATTTGACACAGGTCAAGTTCATATGGCTTTTATATCCAATTTAACTTTAACAAGGTCATTTGGGGGGTGATGGAAAATAAACCAAACATACAGACTTTAAATCAAGACTCTTGACTAAAATACTGACAAAGTAACGTTTAAAAAGACTCCAGAAGTTAGTTACAGGAAATTTTTCCCTATCAATAACTAGCTTTCTTTCTACCTCCTAGCACACACAAAAAGAAAAATGGCTACAACTTGAAATTTATTTAACTAACCTCAAATAATTCATCATAAAAAGTAACAAAATCCATAGTCTTCATTTGATTTCAATGGCCTCCCTCACACAAGTTGATTTAGTCCGATCAGGAAGAGAACAAGGGTATATTTCATATGAAGAATAAAACCAAAATGGCTGCATGAATCTTAACATCTATGTAATATAACTAGTGTAAGCTCTAATAATTGGAAGCAGACAAACTTGACATCAACATAATCGGAGTAAAATATCAATTTTTATTATTGATTACTTTTTTCCTCATTTATATTATTTTACTCTCCAGGATAGATTTCAAATACACTCTCTGATGACGTATTATTTGATAACTAGGCCTATTCTTAAACTAGAAAGTTTTATTTATTGTCAGATTGAACCACTTGGGGTCATGCCTTATACATGGGATTATTCAAACAAATATTTTTTTTAAAAGAAATTTGGATTTAATCTGTTATGGCTGCATCTGCACTAGACTGTGAAAAAGGTGTTCCTTTAAAACAGAATGTGCCCATTTACATGAAGTTAAATCTTGAGCTTTGAGAAAGAATTTTTTTATATTATTGTGAATGGAAACTGTTCCAAGATAGCTTTAAGGGAAACTCTTTTTAAAGAAGTTGAATTTCAAGTCCTTGCAGAAACTTGGATGTAAAAAACTTTGGCACTGTTATATGATGAAATTTGCTGGGACATTGGGACTTGACATTATATCCGTGTTCAGATTTGGACAGAGAAATATGTTTTGGACAGTGACAAGGGGCTTTCCAATCCACACAAAGATATCAGCTCCCTTAATTAGTGCTACTAAACCATTACAAACTTCATGTACACCAAGAAAGGAGGCTAGCATAAGCTTAGCATGTGTTAAATTTGAGTTTTAAGTATAAAAGAAAGAATTCCATTGGTGATAAGCTCACCAGAAAAAATAAAGGTTTTCATGGTGGAACTTAGTTAACCCTCTGAAAAATAAGTGTAAATGAAATCATATATCCTGAACGCCAAGTAATATAACGTTAAGTGACGTAACTTAGTAACGACTGGTTTATGCGCCGCTTGGGTATATATTGCGTAATTGTGGCAGCGGGGGTATTTTTAGCGTACTGATGTAGGTGGTAAACCAGCCGTAGGAATGAGTCTTAAACAAACTAGCATTATCAGAATGCGTGTTAACCTCACAAAACCAATGGAAATGGAGAAGATTGAATATCAAAAGTTCAATATGTAAAAATCTATAAATAATTTAGTTGATATTGATTACAATAATTCAGTATAATATATCACATCATTATGGTTAGAAAACAAAAATCAAATATCAATAAATTTTATAGGCTAATATCATTGGCGCTGTGGACTGAGTTTTAAAAATCAATACTGCCATCCAGTCACTATACCAATCAATAGTTTACAGTCTTTAACTAGCAAGTCATAAAAACATTGTCTTGAAGGACTGGAGCTGTTGATTAGATTTCATATAATGGTCATCGTAACCTATATCAGCTAGTGATACTAGTCTTAACATACAACATTCCCTTGCTATAGTCTATAGAAGGGTTATTGATTTACTCATAAGCCAATCATGTCCAGCTTGTCTATACTAGTGACAGCACCATTTCTAGTTTCTCTCTCCTACTCAATACTATCAAGGATTCTTCAAAAAGCTCGGTCCAGAGTACCATTATCATGCTTCTAATTTAACCCATTCAATGCCATCAGACTTCAAGGATATTTTCAAGCTCATGTCTACTTCAGTAGTCAAATAGTAAGATCAGATCATATACAAGTATAGCTAGAATTGGAACCCCTTGCTACGACAAAAACAGTTTTAGTAGAATTGCAAAACTACAGTCCTCTAATTGAAAATTGTAATGGTGCAAATGGATGATGGAATTATTTGAAAAACCTCTTTACAAGCTCCTTAAGATTACCTTGGAGAACTCTACTGCTTTTTGGTGTACAGGTTTGCACAACTCCCAAGTTTATTCTTCAAGTTTAAGGCACAACCGTGTTTAATTACAATTATCCATGTCACTTTTCAAAATCAAATATGATCCAAGGTTTGCTTTCAATAGTACAAAATGCAAAATATGTTTCATTGTGAATTGTGAAAATTCTTCATTCAAGAACTACAAAGCATGCTATTTCATGTTTCCTGTAGTATTTTAAAGACTTAAAATTTGGTTTTTTACTATCCATGAAATGGCATTGCTACTCTCTGACTATACTGAGCTTTGATTTTAATTTTTTCTCTCATTTCATAAACATTCAAAATACACTTTGCAACGGTATAACCATTTATCTTTTTTAGTGATTTTACATTTAAAATAGACACACTCATGTGAAAATGATCCACTTTTTGGACTAAAAATTCCCCTTTGTGAAATCCTATTTACATATGATAACTCTTCCAGTGGTTGACATTTTCATCAATCCATAGGCAATCTAAGATTTTCAGTAGTATTTTGTAATTGATATTTCAATTCATTTGAAAATGACTCGCAAAATTCAATTCAGAAATCATTGTAGTCAGAGAGTAATGCATCTTTTAAAGACAAGATCTCTATCTAAAATAATATGAATAAAACATTAACTCACCGAATCTCCTAGCGATGGTAACATGTTTTGTTGATTACCATACTGCCCAAATTGTGGTGGTGGAATATTACTGTCCTTTGATTGGGAAGGAATGTTACTTTGTTGCTGCACTCCCATCACTTGTGTTGTGTTCATTTGTGGTACTGTGGGATTTCCTGGATTTGGTTGTGGCATTCTCACTTGCTGCTGACCTGGAATGTTGTGATTAGGAGGAGCTCCAACTAAATTAGGACGAGGCTGAATTTGTTGTTTCTGCATCTGTAAGAAGTGTTGCTGCTGCTGGGCTTTCAGCATTCTCATTTTTTCTTGCAGATCTAGCATTTGTTGTTGTATTTGTTGTGTTTGAGGCATGTTATATAGATGCTGAATTTGTTGCTGTAACCTCTGAACTTCCATGTTAACATTCTGCTGATGATTAGGATTACTTGGCATCATTGGTTGACTAGGATCAGTATTAATTGGTGCACTAACAGGACCGTTAGTTCCTGACATGGACATTCCAGACTGAATTGGCGTACCATTCACAGAGCCTGTTGAAGAAACAGTAGTAGTTTGAAAGTTTGTGGAACTATAAATCATTTGTTTTGGCGCCACATTAAGATTGGAGTTTGGTGTGCTTTGCATAACTTGTTGAAAGGGGTTAGCAGCAGAAATACCTCCAACTGATGGTGAAACAAGTTGCTCAAGTTGTTGTAAACTGGATTGTCCAAAATTTCCCTGAGAAACATTAGTTAACAGTGATGGTGTCGTTGAACCAGATGATGAATGTGGTGAAGGTGCTTGAGGGCCTGGTTGACCTGGTAACGGTTGACCCATACCGGTGTATGATTGGTGGTACTGCATACTGTTAGGACTTCGGTTAGTAGTAAAGTGCGTGAGTGCATTGGCATCACCCATACCAGTCGCCACAGGGGAAACTGGCACATGCTGATTGCCGGAAAACGAAGAATAGTGCTGATGATTAGCTTGGGGATTGGTCCCTGGGGTTAATTGTGGTCCTTCAGACATATACTCACCAGTAAATCTTGGCTGTTGTATTGTCTGATGGGCGTTATAATTCGGCATCATATTAGATTGAGAAGTAGCTGCCTGAGAGTGGGGAAAGGGTTGAGCAGGTTTAATAGGTCTCTGCTGCATTTGGGCCATCATATTCATATTATTGGGGCTCATTGGCATGGGCATTCTGTTTCCAGTAGGAGGAGATCTCATCCCTTGCATATAATGGGGCTGTGGTTGCTGGGTATTGTTTGGGTAATGTCCTACACTTTGTTGAGATTGTTGTTGCATGTTAAAGTCATGTTGCTGAGGATAAGATGACATGTGGTTATTTCCAACTATCATCTGTTGCTGACGATTCTGCTGTGCCGCCATATACTGCTGTTGTTGATTAGGACTGGATTGTTGGGGTTGATTTGGTGGCCACTGACTATTTGCAACCATTCCCATCTGTTTCGCTTGAGAAGCCATTCTGGGTCTAGGAGACATATTGTAATTATGATACCCTGGCTGTTGTCCTGGCATCAAAGAATTTTGGGGAGGGCTTCCAAACGTTTGTTGTTGGGGAGCTTGTTGCCGTATATTCTGTGCCATTATATTTGGATTCTGCCCGGACATCATTATAGAGTTAGAATCATTCATATGGTGGAGCTTAGGAACCTGATTATATTGATTATAAGCGTCTGGTTGACCAGGATATGGCTGACGATTCATCATCACAGCTTGAGGATTCATACCCCTAAAATTATTCTGAGCAACATTGTGATGTTGAGGATAGCCTTGAAGATTTTGTGACTGTTGCTGATGCATCATCATATCAGGCTGTGCAGGCATTGTCCTCTGTACCTGCATTCCTGGAAGTCCCTGATTCATCATTCCATTCTCTGATGCAGGCAGACCTCTATTATATTCTTGTGTTCCTAGTCCACCATCAGAAGAATTTGTCAATTCACCCATAAAACCTCCATCTGCATCAAATAAACTCAGCATAGGCTCATCAGCCATATTGCTTCAGAGCACAGACGTTGAAAATGTTTCATTCACATCCAATAGTTTCCATAGCGGTTTATCTTGAAGTAAACTAGCAGAATCATCTACCAGTTAAAACATCTGAAAAGAAAAGGAAATAACATAAAGCTGAGCATACAAACTTTATATACTTGAGGACAATTTCTTCCAATTTCTGTAGCAATCAGTAACATTTGAATAAGAACTGAAATTAACAATATTTCGGTTAATCTACCATTAAGGTCGGCATATTTGGGCTTGGTAGTCCTGAATTTTTACTTGCCTCCATTTTAGGCACTGAAACTTTACAGGACTAAAATCTGATGTTATGTCATGTTCCCCCATCAGTTGATTTTTAGAATCTAAATTTCTAAATTTTAAGCATTTACAACTGTTCAAATTTAGTCATTTCAGGAATATAACAAATGGAAGTGGTAAGATACAACAGTTTTATGATGTGCTCAATAATTTGTTCAGTCAAATAAAACATTTTTTTCATAACCGTAGTCTGTGGAAGATTGTGACATTCATTGGATATGATCCTTAAACTTTCGATTAATTGAATGTATCCCATAAAATGTACAACAATGTTGCAAATTGTGGGACAGTATTTCAGTACCACTATAAAGTCAAATCATAATTATGTCAAGTACTTGATACTTCCTGCAAAAGCAGACTGGATTGTCACCTATAACATGGACCATCACAGCGGTTTCCACTCACACATCAGAGTACAAATTCTATCACCCTTGCTAAGGTCTTATCCGAATAGAAATAGGCCTTATCCACTCATCAACTTTCTAGCTAGGCCTATTTATAGTGCAGAGAAACACCAGTTATAAACAGAATAACTATATTTAAACAGGAAATACACCTCAATCAAAGTCAAGTTCACTGTCAAAAATGGTGTCCAAATTTACAAAAAAAAGGATTTTCATTTCTGCTCTACAAAATTTAAGTTTTTATTGAAAGTGAAAGTTAGATGTTGTAAAACCCGCTAGAAATAGACAAAGAAATAAAACATTAGTGAATCGTTTTGTTAGCCAGCAAACAAAAGCACTCAAGTATGTCAATGAGACGGCAGTGATTACCTAGACTCCAGTCAATACACGGCTAGCTGCCATCAAATGACCGATATGGGGTTATTTTGGTATACCACACTATTTACACCAGCACGTGCACGTCATAGACATCAAAACAAAGCCTGATCTGAGTTATTTTAGACTAATTCAATATAATAAATATACTACACTATACATTATAACCCAAATATGCATCGAGTAATTTGTGAACAATAGAAAAAGTTTCCTTTGAACGCCATTTCGACCGTTCTTTTTGAAGAAATTATATCGCAAGAATGAATAGAGAAAGTAGGACACGGGAGGGTCGAGGACTTTCCAATCCTTGTACAGGATGTTTAAAAATGGTCTAAATGATATGTTAAACTGATATGAAAGATTATATATTCATCTCCTACCTGCCTTGTGGTCAAAATTTTCAACAAATATTCAATGGTTGATTTTGTAGACTTTAGGCCGCTAAACCTTCAACATCTTGCATCGTGTGATATTTTGTTTGTTGTTTGTCAGACGTGTTTTGATTGGCTGATTGAATTACTAGAAAATTGTCCATGTTATTGTGATAAAATTGATATTTGGAATTATCATCTAAAAATTCGAGTGATAATCGATAAAATTTATACTTATATCCCCAAATATATAATTTGTATTTTGAAAATATCATTTTTTAATTTTTTATATAAAATTATTCAGTTTGAAATGACCTACCTTTCAACCAATGAAAATGTCTGTACTATGTGACTGTGGTGAGGAAGTGTATCAGCGCTAGTTAGCCATTAACCAATGAAAAGAGAGGATATTGATAAAGACCCGGATGATGGGGCTAAATTTGTTTGCTCCGAGCGTCATCTGTTGAATAGAAAATAAATACCCTTTGTTGATTTCGTGTTGATATCTTCAATTTTGCGCCGTTTGAAATTTCGGATAAAGAAATTAATATAATGAACATTTTTGAATTAACCCAATAAAAAGTAGTAACTCATCCTCATAAAATGTCAATCGTTGATTGCTAGGTACAAAATAAAGAAACTTCAGTTATACAATAGAGCAATATATAGCTACTTTAATATACGCCCACTTATTAGTCCGTAGCGAAATAATATCTATTTTGAACGGATATAAGGTTATAGAATGGAGCTATTTCATATGGGGTATTTTGTTTTTCAGTGATACACTTTTAAATATAAGGTAATATGTACGAAGATAAATTGTTTGTAGTTTCGGTTCTTTAACAAGTAGCTTAAAATTGAGCATTTGAAATAGAAGTGATAAAGGCCAGTTCTTGCCTAGTTAAGGCTTTATGAAAGGCTATGTCTAGTTATAATATATAGGGCCACTTTATCAGAGTATAAGCCTAAGAAGGTATTGTACAGGTTATCGTCTTTTCATCTTGGTCGAAATACCTGAAATATAGTTAATGGTTGATACGGCGAATGGCAACGATTGCGCGCGAATTTCATAGCGGGAACAAATTGTCTGCTAATCGTATGCAAACTAAACTATTTTTAACTATACAGACAAAAAACACGAGAATTTGAAGGGATTTGAATCCGATCTATTTAAACGATATCATGTTTTTTGTGGTTTTACCACCTGTTGAAAGCTTTTTCAACACAGATAGGTTCAGTTTGACCTTTCTTGACCTTGAAAAACTCGAAGACGTTAGCCTAGCTATTTACAAATGCCAAATAATCATTCCCAACGATTTCCAAGTTTCGACAAAATACAATATAACAGAATAGCATAATTTCTTAACACTCACATGTTTGTTATTGTTACATTTTTTTTTTTTGAACCGGTAGACCTTGCAGAATATCCCCTATTTTTTATGGATAGCCAGATGCTTGACTAGGCTAACTAATAGCATTGTTGTCAGCTGGCTGCTGGTAGGCTTACTATCTCTAAGTCGGTAAGTCTCAATTCTTATTCAAATGGTTTAAAGTTTTAAAATTGTGCTTAGGCCCACCAATCTAAGGCCCAGTTAAAATCGGTTTAACAAGTCAAAAATTTTACTTCTTACTTTTCTGCACCATGTGACTGACAAGTCAAGTAAAACCAAACATGTTCAAAAAGGAATATCTTAGTAGTGTTTTATTGAGCAGAGCTTTTAATTGGTTGTATGTTATGACCTAAAAATTGTGTTGCATAACAATTTCTTCAGATCACGCATGGCAAGTGTAGTTCTGTACAGCAAGAACACAAAATGAATCATCTAGATCTACATTAAAATCTACTGGCATGGTCACTTCTGACCCTTTCGGACAAGTGGGGAGGCAAAAGCTCATCTTTTCTGATTTTGGACATGATGTCTCTATGATCAAGGGGGTTGCTTTTTCATTAGTCAACAGGCAGGAGAATAGATATTGATCTGCATACACTTGTTTAAAACACATAGAGAAAGTGTTTGCTAACTTTTGTTCCCTTTCTCTCTGTTGTTCAGTGAATACCAACATGTTTTTAAACTTTATTGCACAAGAAAACTAAAAACAAAAAGTTCTACAAGTTGAATTGTCAAGAAAAATAAAGATAGTTAAATAATTATCACTCATACTGTTGTTGTTTATAGAACAAAAATAAGGAGGGAAATAGTTAACAATTGTTTGTATAATATATTACCAGTTATTCTAATATTCCATAGTGTTTATATATAACATTACATTATGCACATACTTAAATTTAATTATCTATAACCAGTCACAGAATATTGGCTGATACAGCATTCCAAAACTTTATGGGTATCCCTAATACATGAAACTGCCAAGTGGGCAAAGGGGAATAACTCTTTTTAACTAGTAAATCATTTTGTTTATCAAAATAATATTCCAAATAGCATTTTATAGCCTTAGTCAGTAGTGAAACTGAGTGAGCTGGTGACCCTGCATTTCTACTAAATTTGAATATCACATAGAAAAGAAATCATACATACATTCAGAATACATGTGTACAAAACATGAGACAACATTGTTCCGTGCATTGAAGTAAAAGGCTTTTCATTTGTTAATAAATCACATCAATTTTGTTTATTTTAAATTCTCTTTCATATACTTTTAGATTTATTTGTACAAAATAGCTAAGTTCTAGAAAGTCACATGAAGAAATTCTAAGCAGTATTTAACAGTGCATATAAGTTGTTTCCAAAATACCAGAAAAGAAGAAAGACAATACATAGAGTTTATAGAACTACAAATGTTTTAATATTCAAATTCTGCCTCTCTTCAACACATCCAAAAAAAGACTGCAATATACATACAACAAATCCTCTTAACATAACAATATCAACAAATTATTCTAATAAAAGTTTATAATATTTAGTGACTTCCCAAATCTAGTAATTGGTACCAATATGTACCTATGACTAATACAAATCAGTTGATTCATTACTGTCGCATAGTTTTATATCTTTCTCTCAATTTTCCTACAAAATCCCTCTTATTGTTTTTTTTTTTATAATTTTTGAAAATAACTGAAAATTGTAAAAGTTATCCAATGTATATTGCAGTCTAAGATACATGTACATAATACACAATAACAATATTTAATATAATACATATATATTATACACAATAAAATACAGTTTATTTTTTTTTTATTTGTGTTTCATTTATAGTTAAATAAGAACTCAAAAATAGACTGAATTTATATTTGAATGTGTTCAAACTATCATGCTGTTAAAATGAATTCTTTAATATATAGGTTGAAACTCAAATATAAACTCATTGTAAAGCCACCCTTATCCAGTAATAATAATCAGTAACTATGAGTGTCTCATAGCACAGTTACTTAAAATACTTGTTAACCAAGTAATTTTATATTTATAGAAGTAGGTAATGGACCATTTCATCATTTTTTGGATAATCATGTGTCTGTTTCCTTCTTGCGATCAAAAAATCATACTGGCCTATCAAAGCTGAGAAGAGACGAAAATTTAAATCTTGGCAGTCAAAATGTCAAGTCTTGTCATTATGTATTCATAGTCTCATAAATGTTGTTGATCACCCTGCATTTATCACCCTGTTTCAAATGACCAGAAGTGTCATGCATGAATTCATACCTAAATCTAATGTTCAGCACTCAAGATGAAAATGGAATGGATTTAGTAGAAGTCAAAAAAAAAATTAATATAAGAACTGAATAATAACATAAAATTTACAATGTATTTTTGTTGTTTCTTTTTTTAAAATTGTTTTCTTGTGGTAATCATTACATAAAAATCAGCAAAGGATTAGTCCTTTTAGTTCTCACAAAACAACTCAATGAAGAGTAAAATTTAGAGTTCAAGTAGTAATTATCCCCCTTAGCTGAGTTTTTAATATAGAAGATCAACAACAGCCACCACCTTGATTTGAACCACCGCCTGGTGAAGAAATATTCTGATTTGCTGGAGAATGTTGTGGGCCTATTTTAATACCATTTGCCTGTAAGAAAGTTGAAGAATTTGATACAACTGCCTAAGGAAAATAGAAGAATTTGAAATGATTGCTAAAAGGAACAACTACCGAACATTTATTGCAAAAACTTCAGAGAGGTCTTGATATTAGCACACTAGTGGATCTAAAATGGTGAGCTAGAATCTGGCTAAACTAACCAATAAACAAGGGAATGGAAATCTTACCTCATTATTAATATCAAACACACCATCTTGAATTTTTTGATAAATTTCTTTAGCTGTGTTTATAAATGCCTACAAAAAAAATTAGTATCATGTTGAACAAATAGTAGGTCTAGATCAATTTGACTCTGAGATTGTCGCCTGCTAGGCGATTAGGTTCCTTGGGTTTGAGTCCTCTTCAGGGCAAGAAAAGTTCTGTTGCCTGTGCCAATGCTTTCAAGAGTCGGCCTGCTCTCTGCTCCAATACCAATAAAGTGTTTACATCTGTTGGTCATGTATTTTCTAATATGGGTCTTTTAATCAAAATACAAAAATTCTGATGCATAAATTACATAGCCTACCTCCTCAACATTAGCAGCTGTTTTTGCAGATGTTTCCATAAATATTAATCCATGTTCCCTGGCAAAGGCTTCTCCTTCTTCTTTCTTAACTTCTCTCCTAGCTTCTAAATCACTGAAATACCGAAATCACTCATTTTCACTTATTTGAATTGTATCATCCAAACTTTAATTCCAGCCTGTTGCTGTAACCACGAAAGTTAAACCTCCCAGAGCTTGCTGGTTGAGAATGAACCTAATTATGTGGTCTCGCTATGAAAAGCTAATCATTAACCTCAAACAATATTTCTGGACCAAGTGACAAGAATATCATGTTCAATGTTAAGACCTACAGCATTGTTTAAATATAAGCAATTTTATCTTACCTTTTATTACCTATAAGCATAATGACCATATTACTATTAGAATGTTGTCTAGCATCTTCTAACCACGTTGTTAGATGATTAAATGTATCTCGTCTACAAAATGAAACACAAAAGTTTTAATCTGATGTGAAATTTAAAATCCTAATTTACAGACATCATTATTCAGGATAATTCTTACATCAAATCTAATAAACACTAGACACATTTATATTTTCAGAGTTATTGGAATATTTTATTTACAAATTCAAACAATGCCAAGTAGAGCAACAGCTCAGCCTATAAAAAAGCTCTATTTAATTTACTACTATGGTTAATAGTATGATATAAGCGACTTACCGTGTT